>NW_028327564.1:0-41424 GCF_031878675.1 Megascapheus bottae | reverse complement strand
TCACACCTCCATCTATGACTTCACACACCTCCGTTCTGACTTCACACAGCTCCATTCTGTGACTTCACAAAACTCCATTCAGTGATTTCACACACCTCCATACTATGACTTCACACACCTCCATCCATGAGTTCACACACCTCCATTCTAAGTTCACACACTTCCATTCTGTGACTTCACACACCTCCATTCTGACTTCACACAAATTCATTTTATGACTTCACAAACCTCCATTCTGTCACTTCTGACACCTCAATTCTATGACTTCACACACTTCCATTGTGACGACACACAACTCCATTCTCTGAGTTCACACATCTCCATTCTATGATTTCACACACCTCCATTCTGACTTCACACACCTTTATTCTATGACATCACAGACCTCGAATCTGTGACTTCACTCACCTCCACTCTATGACTTCACACTCCTCCATTCTATGACTTCCCACACCTCCTTTCTATGACTTCACACACCTCCAGTCTATGACTTCACACACCTCCATTCTATGACTTCACACACCTCCATTCTGTGACTTCACACACCTCCATTCGTTGACATCAAAAACCACCATTCTATGACTTCACACAACTCCATTTTGACTTCACACACCTCCATTCTATGAGTTCAGAAACCTCCATTTTATGACTTCACAAACATCCATTCTGTGACTTCACACACCTCCTTTCTGTGACTTCACACACATTCATTCTGACATCACACACCTCCATTTACTGACTTCACACACCTCAGTTCTGTGACTTGACACACCTCCATTCTGACTTCACACACCTCCATTCTATGATTTCACACACCTCCATTCTATGACTTCACACACCTCCATTCTGTGACTTCACACACCTCCATTCTGACTTCACACCCCTCCATTCTGACTTCACACACCTCCATTCTGACTTCACAAAGCTCCATTCTATAAATTCACACACATCCATTCTGTGACTTCACACACCACCTTTTTGACTTCATGCACATCCATTCTGTGACTTCACACACCTCCATTCTGTGACTTCACACACCTCCGTTTTGACTTCACACACTTCCAATCTGTGACTTCACACACCTCCATTCTGTGACTTCAACACACCTCTATTGTTTCACTTCACACACCTCCATTCTTTGATTTCACACACCGCCATTCCATGACTTTACAAACCTACATTCTGTGTTCACACACCTCCACTCTATGAGTTCACACACCTCCAATTTGACTTCACACATCTCCATTCTATGACTTCACACACCTTCATTCTTACTTCAGAAACATCCATTCTCTGAGTTCACACACCTCCATTCTATGACTTCACAAACCTCCATTCTGTGACTTCACACACCTCCATTCTGAGTTCACACACCTCCTTTCTATGACTTCACACACTTCCATTCTATGACTTCACACACCTCCATTCTGTGGCTTCACACACCTATATTCTGAGTTCACACACCTCCATTCTGTGACTTCACACACCTCCATTCTGTGACTTCACACACCTCCATTCTGTGACTTCACACACCTCGATGCTATGACTTCACACACCTCCTCTCCATTCTGTGATTTCACAAACCTCCATTCTATGACTTCACACACCTCCATTCTGTGACTTCACACACCTCCATTCTGTGACTTCACACACCTCCGTTTTGACTTCACACACTTCCAATCTGTGACTTCACACACCTCCATTCTGTGAGTTCACACACCTCTATTTTTTCACTTCACACACCTTCATTCTTACTTCACAAACATCCATTCTGTGACATCACACACCTCCATTCTGTGACTTCACACACCTTCATTCTGACTTCACACACCTCCATTCTGTGACTTCACACACCTCAATTCTGTGACTTCACACACCATGTTTTCACCTCACACACCTCCATTCTGTGACTTCACACACCTCCATTCTGTGACTTCACACACCTCCGTTTTGACTTCACACACTTCCAATCTGTGACTTCACACACCTCCATTCTATGACTTCACACACCTCTATTGTTTCACTTCACACACCTCCATTCTTTGATTTCACACACCGCCATTCCATGACTTCACAAACCTCCAATCTATGAGTTCACACACCTCCATTCTATGAGTTCACACACCTCCAATTTGACTTCACACATCTCCATTCTATGACTTCACACACCTTCATTCTTACTTCAGAAACATCCATTCTCTGACTTCACACACCTCCATTCTATGACTTCACAAACCTCCATTCTGTGACTTCACACACCTCCATTCTGAGTTCACACACCTCCTATCTATGACTTCACACACTTCCATTCTATGACTTCACAAACCTCCATTCTGTGGCTTCACACACCTACATTCTGAGTTCACACACCTCCATTCTGTGACTTCACACACCTCCATTCTGTGACTTCACACACCTCCATTCTGTGACTTCACACACCTCGATCCTATGACTTCACACACCTCCATTCTATGAATTAACACACCTCCATTCTGTGATTTCACAAACCTCCATTCTATGACTTCACACACCTCCATTCTGTGACTTCACACACCTCCATTGTATGACTTCACACACCTTCATTCTTACTTCAGAAACATCCATTCTCTGACTTCACACACCTCCATTCTATGACTTCACAAACCACCATATCTGTGACTTCACACACCTCCATTCTGTGTTCACACACCTCCTTTCTATGACTTCACACACTTCCATTCTATGACTTCACACACCTCCATTCTGTGGCTTCACACAACCTCCATTGTGACTTCACACACCTCCATTCTGTGAGTTCGAACACCTCCATTCTGTCTGGTGACTTCACACACCTCCATTCTGTGACTTCACACACATCGATCCTATGACTTCACACACCTCCATTCTATGACTTCACAAACCTCAATTCTATGATTTCACACACCTCCATTCTATGACTTCACACACCTCCATTCTGTGACTTCACACACCTCCACTCTATGACATCAAACACCCTTCATTCTTACTTCACAAACATCCATTCTGTGACTTCACACACCTCCATTCTGTGACTTCACACACCTTCATTCTGACTTCACACACCTCCATTCTGTGACTTCACACAACTCAATTCTGTGACTTCACACACCTCCATTCTGACTTCACACACTTCCATTCTGTGATTTCACACACCTCCATTTTGTGACTTCACACACCTCCATTCTATGACTTCACACACCTCCATTGTGACTTCACACACCTCCATTCTATGAGTTCACACACCTCCATTCTGACTTCACACACCTCCATCTATGACTTCACACACCTCCGTTCTGACTTCACACAGCTCCATTCTGTGACTTCACAAAACTCCATTCAGTGATTTCACACACCTCCATTCTTTGATTTCACACACGCCATTCCATGACTTCACAAACCTACATTCTGTGTTCACACACCCTCCACTCTATGAGTTCACACACCTCCAATTTGACTTCACACATCTCCATTCTATGACTTCACACACCTTCATTCTTACTTCAGAAACATCCATTCTCTGAGTTCACACACCTCCATTCTATGACTTCACAAACCTCCATTCTGTGACTTCACACACCTCCATTCTGAGTTCACACACCTCCTTTCTATGACTTCACACACTTCCATTCTATGACTTCACACACCTCCATTCTGTGGCTTCACACACCTACATTCTGAGTTCACACACCTCCATTCTGTGACTTCACACACCTCCATTCTGTGACTTCACACACCTCCATTCTGTGACTTCACACACCCTCGATGCTATGACTTCACACACCTCCATTCTATGAATTAACACACCTCCATTCTGTGATTTCACAAACCTCCATTCTATGACTTCACACACCTCCATTCTGTGACTTCACACACCTCCATTCTGTGACTTCACACACCTCCGTTTTGACTTCACACACTTCCAATCTGTGACTTCACACACCTCCATTCTGTGACTTCACACACCTCTATTGTTTCACTTCACACACCTTCATTCTTACTTCACAAACATCCATTCTGTGACTTCACACACCTCCATTCTGTGACCCTCACACACCTTCATTCTGACTTTACACACCTCCATTCTGTGACTTCACACACCTCAATTCTGTGACTTCACACACCTCAATTCTGACTTCACACACCTCCATTCTATGACTTCACACACCTCCATTCTGTGATTTCACACACCTCCATTTTGTGACTTCACACCCCTCCATTCTGACTTCACACACCTCCATCTGACTTCACACAGCTCCATTCTATGAATTCACACACCTCCATTCTGTGACTTCACACACCACCTTTTTGACTTCATGCACATCCATTCTGTGACTTCACACACCTCCACTCTGTGACTTCACACACCTCCGTATTGACTTCACACACTTCCAATCTGTGACTTCACACACCTCCATTCTGTGACTTCACACACCTCTATTGTTTCACTTCACACACCTCCATTCTTTGATTTCACACACCGCCATTCCATGACTTCACAAACCTACATTCTGTGTTCACACACCTCCACTCTATGAGTTCACACCCCTCCAATTTGACTTCACACATCTCCATTCTATGACTTCACACACCTTCATTCTTACTTCAGAAACATCCATTCTCTGAGTTCACACACCTCCATTCTATGACTTCACAAACCTCCATTCTGTGACTTCACACACCTCCATTCTGAGTTCACACACCTCCTTTCTATGACTTCACACACTTCCATTCTATGACTTCACACACCTCCATTCTGTGGCTTCACACACCTACATTCTGAGTTCACACACCTCCATTCTGTGACTTCACACACCTCCATTCTGTGACTTCACACACCTCCATTCTGTGACTTCACCACACCTCGATGCTATGACTTCACACACCTCCATTCTATGAATTAACACACCTCCATTCTGTGATTTCACAAACCTCCATTCTATGACTTCACACCACCTCCATTCTGTGACTTCACACACCTCCATTCTGTGACTTCACACACCTCCGTTTTGACTTCACACACTTCCAATCTGTGACTTCACACACCTCCATTCTGTGACTTCACACACCTCTATTGTTTCACTTCACACACCTTCATTCTTACTTCACAAACATCCATTCTGTGACTTCACACACCTCCATTCTGTGACCTCACACACCTTCATTCTGACTTTACACACCTCCATTCTGTGACTTCACACACCTCAATTCTGTGACTTCACACACCTCAATTCTGACTTCACACACCTCCATTCTATGACTTCACACACCTCCATTCTGTGATTTCACACACGTCCATTTTGTGACTTCACACCCCTCCATTCTGACTTCACACACCTCCATCTGACTTCACACAGCTCCATTCTATGAATTCACACACCTCCATTCTGTGACTTCACACACCATCTTTTTCACTTCACACACCTCCATTCTGTGACTTCACACACCTCCTTTCTGTGACTTCACCACACATTCATTCTGACTTCACACACCTCCATTTTCTGACTTCACACACCTTAGTTCTGTGACTTGACACACCTCCATTCTGACTTCACACACTTCCATTCTATGATTTCACACACCTCCATTCTATGACTTCACACACCTCCATTCTGTGACTTCACACACCTCCATTCTGTCTTCACACCCCTCCATTCTGACTTCACACACCTCCATTCTGACTTCACAAAGCTCCATTCTATAAATTCACACACATCCATTCTGTGACTTCACACGCCACCTTTTTTGACTTCATGCACATCCATTCTGTGACTTCACACAACCTCCATTCTGTGACTTCACACACACCTCCGTTTTGACTTCACACACTTCCAATCTGTGACTTCACACACCTCCATTCTGTGACTTCACACACCTCTATTGTTTCATTTCACACACCTCCATTCTTTGATTTCACACACCGCCATTCCCTGACTTCACAAACGTACATTCTGTGTTCACACACCTCCACTCTATGAGTTCACACCCCTCCAATTTGACTTCACACATCTCCATTCTGACTTCACACACCTTCATTCTTACTTCAGAAACATCCATTCTCTGAGTTCACACACCTCCATTCTATGACTTCACAAACCTCCATTCTGTGACTTCACACACCTCCATTCTGAGTTCACACACCTCCTTTCTATGACTTCACACACTTCCATTCTATGACTTCACACACCTCCATTCTGTGGCTTCACACACCTACATTCTGAGTTCACACACCTCCATTCTGTGACTTCACACACCTCCATTCTGTGACTTCACACACCTCCATTCTGTGACTTCACACACCTCGATGCTATGACTTCACACACCTCCATTCTATGAATTAACACACCTCCATTCTGTGATTTCACAAACCTCCATTCTATGACTTCACACACCTCCATTCTGTGACTTCACACACCTCCATTCTGTGACTTCACACACCTCCGTTTTGACTTCACACACTTCCAATCTGTGACTTCACACACCTCCATTCTGTGACTTCACACACCTCTATTGTTTCACTTCACACACCTTCATTCTTACTTCACAAACATCCATTCTCTGACTTCACACACCTCCATTCTGTGACTTCACACACCTTCATTCTGACTTCACACACCTCCATTCTGTGACTTCACACACCTCAATTCTGTGACTATACACACCTCCATTCTGATTTCACACACCTCCATTCTATGACTTCACACACCTCCATTCTATGACTTCACACACCTCCATTTTGTGACTTCACACACCTAAATTCTATGACTTCACACACCTCCATTGTGACTTCACACACCTCCATTCTGACTTCACACACGTTCATTTTATGACTTCACAAACATCCATTCTGTGACTTCACACACCTCCTTTCTGTGACTTCACACACCTTCATTCTGACTTCACAAACATCCATTCTGTGACTTCACACACCTCCATTCTGTGACTTCACACACCTCCATTCTGACTTCACACCCCTCCATTCTGACTTCACAAACCTCCATTCTGTGACTTCACACACCTCCATTCTGAGTTCACAAACCTCCTTTCTATGACTTCACACACTTCCATTCTATGACTTCACACACCTCCATTCTGTGGCTTCACACACCTACATTCTGAGTTCACACATCTCCATTCTCCATTCTGTGACTTCACATACCTCCATTCTATGACTTCACACACCTCCATTCTGTGACTTCACACACTTCGATCCTATGACTTCACACACCTCCATTCTATGACTTCACACACCTCCATTCTGAGACTTCACACACCTCCACTCTATGACGTCAAACACCTTCATTCTTACTTCACAAACATCCATTCTGTGACTTCACACACCTCAATTCTGTGACTTCACACACCTTCATTCTGACTTCACACACCTCCATTCTGTGACTTCACACACCTCACTTCTGTGACTTCACACACCTCCATTGTGACTTCACACACCTCCATTCTATGACTTCACACACCTCCATTCTGTGATTTCACACACCTCCATTTTTTTGACTTCACACACCTCCATTCTATGACTTCACACACCTCCATTCTATGAGTTCACACACCTCCATTCTGACTTCACACACCTCCATCTATGACTTCACACACCTCCGTTCTGTCTTCACACAGCTCCATTCTGTGACTTCACAAAACTCCATTCTGTTTTTTCACACACCTCCATACTATGACTTCACACACCTCCATCTATGACTTCACACACCTCCATTCTGAGTTCACACACTTCCATTCTGTGACTTCACACACCTCCATTCTGACTTCACACACCTTCATTTTATGACTTCACAAACCTCCATTCTGTGACTTCTGACACCTCAATTCTATGACTTCACACACTTCCATTGTGACGTCACACAACTCCATTCTATAAGTTCACACATCTCCATTCTATGATTTCACACACCTCCATTCTGACTTCACACACCTTCATTCTATAACATCACAGACCTCGAATCTGTGACTTCACTCACCTCCACTCTATGACTTCACACTCCTCCATTCTATGACTTCCCACACCTCCTTTCTATGACCTCACCCACCTCAGTCTATGACTTCACACACCTAGATTCTATGAATTAACACACCTCCATTCTGTGATTTCACAAACCTCCATTCTATGACTTCACACACCTCCATTCTGAGACTTCACACACCTCCATTCTGTGACTTCACACACCTCCGTTTTGACTTCACACACTTCCAGTCTGTGACTTCACACACCTCCATTCTGTGAGTTCACACACCTCTATTGTTTCACTTCACACACCTTCATTCTTACTTCACAAACATCCATTCTGTGACATCACACACCTCCATTCTGTGACTTCACACACCTTCATTCTGACTTCACACACCTCCATTCTGTGACTTCACACACCTCAATTCTGTGACTTCACACACCATGTTTTCACTTCACACACCTCCATTCTGTGACTTCACACACCTCCATTCTGTGACTTCACACACCTCCGTTTTGACTTCACACACTTCCAATCTGTGACTTCACACACCTCCATTCTATGACTTCACACACCTCTATTGTTTCACTTCACACACCTCCATTCTTTGATTTCACACACCTCCATTCTATGACTTCACAAACCTACATTCTATGAGTTCACACACCTCCATTCTATGAGTTCACACACCTCCATTTTGACTTCACACACCTCATTGTATGACTTCACACACCTTCATTCTTACTTCAGAAACATCCATTCTCTGACTTCACACACCTCCATTCTATGACTTCACAAACCACCATTCTGTGACTTCACACACCTCCATTCTGAGTTCACACACCTCCTTTCTATGACTTCACACACTTCCATTCTATGACTTCACACACCTCCATTCTGTGGCTTCACACACCTACATTCTGAGTTCACACACCTCCATTCTGTGAGTTCGAACACCTCCATTCTGTGACTTCACACACCTCCATTCTGTGACTTCACACACATCGATCCTATGACTTCACACACCTCCATTCTATGACTTCACACACCTCAATTCTATGACTTCACACTCCTCCATTCTATGACTTCACACACCTCCATTCTGTGACTTCACACGCCTCCACTCTATGACTTCAAACACCTTCATTCTTACTTCACAAACATCCATTCTGTGACTTCACACACCTCCATTCTCTGACTTCACACACCTTCATTCTGACTTCACACACCTCCATTCTGTGACTTCACACACCTCAACTCTGTGACTTCACACACCTCCATTCTGACTTCACACACTTCCATTTTGTGATTTCACACACCTCCATTTTGTGACTGCAGACACCTCCATTCTATGACTTCACACACCTCCATTGTGACTTCACACACCTCCAATTCTATGAGTTCACACACCTCCATTCTGACTTCACACACCTCCATCTATGACTTCACACACCTCCTTTCGGACTTCACACAGCTCCATTCTGTGACTTCACAAAACTCCATTCAGTGATTTCACACACCTCCATACTATGACTTCACACACCTCCATCTATGAGTTCACACACCTCCATTCTGAGTTCACACACTTCCATTCTGTGACTTCACACACCTCCGTTCTGACTTCACACAGCTCCATTCTGTGATTTCACAAAACTCCATTCAGTGATTTCACACATCTCCATACTATGACTTCACACACCTCCATCTATGACTTCACACACCTCAACTCTGTGACTTCACACACCTTCATTCTGACTTCACACACCTCCATTCTGTGACTTCACACACCTCAACTCTGTGACTTCACACACCTCCATTCTGACTTCACACACTTCCATTTTGTGATTTCACACACCTCCATTTTGTGACTGCAGACACCTCCATTCTATGACTTCACACACCTCCATTCTGACTTCACACACCTTCATTTTATGACTTCACAAACCTCCATTCTGTGACTTCTGACACCTCAATTCTATGACTTCACACACTTCCATTGTGACGTCACACAACTCCATTCTATGAGTTCACACATCTCCATTCTATGATTTCACACACCTCCATTCTGACTTCACACACCTTCATTCTATGACATCACAGACCTCGAATCTGTGACTTCACTCACCTCCACTCTATGACTTCACACTCCTCCAGTCTATGACTTCCCACACACTCCTTTCTATGACTTCACACACCTCCAGTCTATGACTTCACACACCTCCATTCTATGACTTCACACACCTCCATTCTGTGACTTCACACACCTCCATTCGTTGACATCAAAAACCACCATTCTATGACTTCACACACCTCCATTTTGACTTCACACACCTCCATTCTATGAGTTCAGAAATCTCCATTTTATGACTTCACACACCTCCATTCTGTGACTTCACACACCTCCATTCTGACTTCACACCCCTCCATTCTGACTTCACACACCTCCATTCTGACTTCACAAAGCTCCATTCTATGAGTTCAGAAACCTCCATTTTATGACTTCACAAACATCCATTCTGTGACTTCACACACCTCCTTTCTGTGACTTCACACACATTCATTCTGACTTCACACACCTCCATTTTCTGACTTCACACACCTCAGTTCTGTGACTTGACACACCTCCATTCTGACTTCACACACCTCCATTTTATGATTTCACACACCTCCATTCTATGACTTCACACACCTCCATTCTGTGACTTCACACACCTCCATTCTGACTTCACACCCCTCCATTCTGACTTCACACACCTCCATTCTGACTTCACAAAGCTCCATTCTATAAATTCACACACATCCATTCTGTGACTTCACACGCCACCTTTTTGACTTCATGCACATCCATTCTGTGACTTCACACACCTCCATTCTGTGACTTCACACACCTCCATTCTATGATATCACACACCTACATTCTATGACTTCACCCACCTCCATTCTATGACTTCACACCTCTATTCTGACTTCACACACATCCATTCTGTGATTTCACACACCTCCATTATATGACTTCACACACCTCCATTCTATGACTTCACACAACTCCATTCTATGACTTCACACACCTCCATTCTGTGACTTCACACACCTCTATTCTATGACTTCACACACCTTCATTCTTACTTCACAAACATACATTCTCTGACTTCACACACCTCCATTCTATCACTTCACACACCTACATTCTTTGACTTCACACACCTCTATTCTGTGTTTACACACCTCAATTCTGTGACTTCACACACCTCCAATCTGACTTCAGACACCTCCATCTATGACTTCACACACCTCCGTTCTGACTTCACACAGCTCCATTCTGTGATTTCACAAAACTCCATTCAGTGATTTCACAAATCTCCATACTATGACTTCACACACCTCCATCTATGACTTCACACACCTCCATTCTGACTTCACACACCTTCATTTAATGACTTCACAAACCTCCATTCTGTGACTTCTGACACCTCAATTCTATGACTTCACACACTTCCATTGTGACGTCACACACCTCCATCTATGACTTCACACACCTCCATTCTGACTTCACACACCTTCATTTTATGACTTCACAAACCTCCATTCTGTGACTTCTGACACCTCAATTCTATGACTTCACACACCTCCATTTGGACTTCACACACCTCCATTCTATGACATCACAGACCTTGAATCTGTGACTTCACTCACCTCCACTCTATGACTTCACACTCCTCCATTCTATGACTTTCCACACCTCCTTTCTATGACTTCACACACCTCCAGTCTATGACTTCACACACCTCCATTCTATGACTTCACACACCTCCATTCTGTGACTTCACACACCTCCATTCGTTGACATCAAAAACCAACATTCTATGACTTCACACACCTCCATTTTGAGTTCACACCCCTCCATTTTATGACGTCACACACCTCCATTTTGACTTCACACACCTCCCATTATGTGACTTCACACACATCCATTCTGTGATTTCACACACCTCCATTATATGACTTCACACACCTCCATTCTATGACTTCACACAACTCCATTCTATGACTTCACACACCTCCATTCTGTGACTTCACACACCTCTATTCTATGACTTCACACACCTTCATTCTTACTTCACAAACATACATTCTCTGACTTCACACACCTCCATTCTATCACTTCACACACCTACATTCTTTGACTTCACACACCTCTATTCTGTGTTTACACACCTCAATTCTGTGACTTCACACACCTCCATTCTGACTTCAGACACCTCCATCTATGACTTCACACACCTCCGTTCTGACTTCACACAGCTCCATTCTGTGATTTCACAAAACTCCATTCAGTGATTTCACACATCTCCATACTATGACTTCACACACCCTCCATCTATGACTTCACACACCTCCATTCTGACTTCACACACCTTCATTTAATGACTTCACAAACCTCCATTCTGTGACTTCTGACACCTCAATTCTATGACTTCACACACCTCCATTCGGACTTCACACACCTCCATTCTATGACATCACAGACCTTGAATCTGTGACTTCACTCACCTCCACTCTATGACTTCACACTCCTCCATTCTATGACTTTCCACACCTCCTTTCTATGACTTCACACACCTCCAGTCTATGACTTCACACACCTCCATTCTATGACTTCACACACCTCCATTCTGTGACTTCACACACCTCCATTCGTTGACATCAAAAACCAACATTCTATGACTTCACACACCTCCATTTTGACTTCACACACCTCCATTCTATGAGTTCAGAAACCTCCATTTTATGACTTCACAAACATCCATTCTGTGACTTCACACACCTCCTTTCTGTGACTTCACACACATTCATTCTGACTTCACACACCTCCATTTTCTGACTTCACACACCTCAGTTCTGTGACTTGACACACCTCCATTCTGACTTCACACACCTCCATTTTATGATTTCACACACCTCCATTCTATGACTTCACACACCTCCATTCTGTGACTTCACACACCTCAATTCTGACTTCACACCAATCCATTCTGACTTCACACACCTCCATTCTGACTTCACAAAGCTCCATTCTATAAATTCACACACATCCATTCTGTGACTTCACACACCACCTTTTTGATTTCATGCACATCCATTCTGTGACTTCACACACCTCCATTCTGTGTCTTCACACACCTCCGTTTTGACTTCACACACTTCCAATCTGTGACTTCACACACCTCCATTCTGTGACTTCACACACCTCTATTGTTTCACTTCACACACCTCCATTCTTTGATATCACACACCGCCATTCCATGACTTCACAAACCTCCATTCTGAGTTCACACACCTCCACTCTATGAGTTCACACACCTCCAATTTGACTTCACACATCTCCATTCTATGACTTCACACACCTTCATTCTTACTTCAGAAACATCCATTCTCTGAGTTCACACACCTCCATTCTATGACTTCACAAACCTCCATTCTGTGACTTCACACACCTCCATTCTGAGTTCACACACTTCCTTTCTATGACTTCACACACTTCCATTCTATGACTTCACACACCTCCATTCTGTGGCTACACACACCTACATTCTGAGTTCCACACACCTCCATTCTGTGACTTCACACACCTCCATTCTGTGACTTCACACACCTCCATTCTGTGACTTCACACACCTCGATGCTATGACTTCACACACCTCCATTCTATGAATTAACACACCTCCATTCTGTGATTTCACAAACCTCCATTCTATGACTTCACACACCTCCATTCTGTGACTTCACACACCTCCATTCTGTGACTTCACACACCTCCGTTTTGACTTCACACACTTCAATCTGTGACTTCACACACCTCCATTCTGTGACTTCACACACCTGTATTGTTTCACTTCACACACCTTCATTCTTACTTCACAAACATCCATTCTGTGACTTCACACACCTCCATTCTGTGACTTCACACACCTCAATTCTGTGACTTCACACACCTCAATTCTGACTTCACACACCTCCATTCTATGACTTCACACACCTCCATTCTGTGATTTCACACACCTCCATTTTGTGATTTCACACCCCTCCATTCTGACTTCACACACCTCCATCTGACTTCACACAGCTCCATTCTATGAATTCACACACCTCCATTCTGTGACTTCACACACCATCTTTTTCACTTCACACACCTCCATTCTGTGACTTCACACACCTCCTTTCTATGACTTCACCCACCTCCATTCTGTGACTTCACACACCTCCATCTCCGACTTCACAACCCTCCAATTTGACTTCACATACCTGCATTCTATGACTTCACAAACCTCCATTCTGTGACTTCACACACCTCCATTCTGTGACTTCACAAACCTCCATTTTATGATTTCACACACCTCCATTTTATGACGTCACACACCTCCATTTTGACTTCACACACCTCCATTATGTGACTTCGCACACCTCCCTTCTGTGTCTTCACACACCTCCATTCTATGACTTGACACACCTTCATTCTGTGACTTCACACACCTCCATTTTATGACTTCACACACTTCAATTCTATGATTTCACACACCTCCATTCTATGACTTCACACACTTCCTTTGTGACGTCACACACCTCCATTCTATGAGTTCACACACCTCCATTCTATGACTTCACACACCTCCCTTCTGACTTCACACACCTCCATTCTGTGACTTCACAGACCTCGAATATGTGTCTTCACTCACCTCCACTCTATGACTTCACACTCCTCCATTCTATGACTTCCCACATGTCCTTTCTATGACTTCACCCACCTCCATTTTATGACTTCACACACCTCCATTCTGTGACTTCATACACCTCCATTCTATGACCCTCACACACCCTCATTCTGTGATTTCACACACCTCCATTCTATGACTTCACACATCCATTTTGACTCACAGACCTCCAATATATGACTTCAAACACCTCAATTCTGTGACTTCACACAGCTCCATTCTGTGAGTTCACACACCTCCATTCTATGACTCCACACACCTTCATTCTTACTTCAGAAACATCCATTCTATGACTTCAAAAACTCCATTCTATGACTTCACAAACCTCCATTCTGTGACTTCACACACCTCCATTCTGAGTTCACACAACTCCATTCGGTGACTTCACACACCTCCATTCTGACTTCACACACCTCCATTCTATGACTTCACTCCATTCTACGACTTCACACACCTCCATTTTATGACGTCACACACCTCCATTTTGACTTCACACACCTCCATTATGTGACTTCGCACACCTCCCTTCTGTGTCTTCACACACTTCTATTCTATGACTTCACACACCTATATTCTGTGACTTCACAAACCTCCATTCTATGACTTCACACACTTCCATTCTATGATTTCACACACCTCCATTCTATGACTTCACACACCTCCCTTCTGTGACTTTACACACCTCCATTCTGACTTCACACACCTCCATTCTGTGACTTCACACACCTCCATTCTATGACTTCACACACTTCAATTCTACGACTTCACACACATCCCTTCTGTGACATTACACACCTCCATTCTGACTTCACACACCTCAATTCTGTGACGTCACACACCTCCATTCTGTGACTTCCACACCTCCATTCTGTGACTTCACACACCTCCATTCTATGATTTCACACACCTCCATTCTATGACTTCACCCACCTCCATTCTATGACTTCACACCTCCATTCTGACTTCACACACATCCATTCTGTGACTTCACACACCTCCATTATATGACTTCACACACCTCCATTCTATGACTTCACACAACTCCATTCTATGACTTCACACACCTCCATTCTGTGACTTCACACACCTCCATTCTATGACTTCACACAACTTCATTCTTACTTCACAAACATACATTCTCTGACTTCACACACCTCCATTCTATCACTTCACACACCTACATTCTTTGACTTCACACACCTCTATTCTGTGTTTACACACCTCAATTCTGTGACTTCACACACCTCCATTCCTTGACTTCACACACCTAAATTCTGAGTTGACACACCTCCATTCTGTGACTTCACACACCTCCATTCTGACTTCACATACACACAGCTCCATTCTATGACTTCACACACCTCCGTTCTTTGACGTCACACACCTCCATTGTATGACTTTACACACCTCCATTCTGTGAGTTCACATACCTCCATTCTATGACTTCACACACCTCCATTCTGTGACTTCACACACCTCCATTCTATGACTTCACACACTTCCATTGTGACGTCACACACCTCCATTCTACGAGTTCACACACCTCCATTCTGACTTCACACACCTCCATTCTATGACCTCACACACCTCCATTCTGAATTCACACAGCTCCATTCTGTGACTTCACAAAACTCCATTCTATGGTTTCACACACCTCCATACTATGACTTCACACAACTCCATCTATGACTTCACACACCTCCATTCTGACATCACACACCTCCATTCTATGACTTCCCAGACCTCGAATCTGTGACTTCACTCACCTGCACTCTATGACTTTACACTCCTCCATTCTATGACTTCCCACACCTCTTTTCTATGACTTCACCCACCTCCAATCTATGACTACACACCTCCATTCTGACTTCACAAACCTCCATTCTGTGACGTCACACACACCTCCATTCTGTGACTTCCCACACCTCCATTCTGTGACTTCACACACCTCCATTCTATGATTTCACACACCTCCATTCTATGACTTCACCCACCTCCATTCTATGACTTCACACCTCCATTTTACTTCACACACATCCATTCGGTGACTTCACACACCTCCATTATAGGACTTCATACACCTCCATTCTATGACTTCACACACCTCCATTCTATGACTTCACACACCTCCATTCTGTCACTTCAACACCTCCATTCTATGACTTCATACCGTCCATTCTGTGACTTCAAACACCTCCATTCTATGACTTTTAACACTTCCATTCTATTACCTTACACACCTCCATGTTATAACTTCACACACCCTCCATTCTGTGACTTCACACACCTCCATTCTGAGTTTACAGACCTCCATTCTATGCCTTCACACATCTTCATTCTATGACGTCACACCTCCATTCTATGACTTCACACAACTTCATTCTTACTTTACAAACATCTATTCTATAACTTCACACACCTCCATTCTATGACTTCAAACACCTCCATTCTGTGACTTTACCCACCTCCATTCTGTGACTTCACACACCTCCATCTCCGACTTCACAACCCTCCAATTTGACTTCACATACCTGCATTCTATGACTTCACAAACCTCCATTCTGTGACTTCACACACCTCCATTCTGTGACTTCACAAACCTCCATTCTATGATTTCACACACCTCCATTTTATGACGTCACACACCTCCATTTTGTCTTCACACACCTCCATTATGTGACTTCGCACACCTCCCTTCTGTGTCTTCACACACCTCCATTCTATGACTTCACACACCTTCATTCTGTGACTTCACACACCTCCATTTTATGACTTCACACACTTCAATTCTATGATTTCACACACCTCCATTCTATGACTTCACACACTTCCTTTGTGACGTCACACACCTCCATTCTATGAGTTCACACACCTCCATTCTATGACTTCACACACCTCCATTCTGACTTCACACACCTCCATTCTGTGACTTCACAGACCTCGAATATGTGTCTGCACTCACCTCCACTCAATGACTTCACACTCCTCCATTCTATGACTTCCCACATCTAATTTCTATGACGTCACCCACCTCCATTTTATGACTTCACACACCTCCATTCTGTGACTTCACACACCTCCAGTCTATGACTCCACACAACTTCATTCTTACTTCAGAAACATCCATTCTATGACTTCACACAACTCCATTCTATGACTTCACAAACCTCCATTCTGTGACTTCACACACCTCCATTCTGCGTTCACACAACTCCATTCGGTGACTTCACACACCTCCATTCTGACTTCACACACCTCCATTCTATGACTTCACACACTTCCATTCTACGACTTCACACACCTCCATTTTCTGATTTCACACACCTCCACTCTGTGTTCACACACCTCTATTCTGTGACTTCACATACCTCCATTCTGTGACTTCACACACCTCCATTCTGTGTCTTCACACACTTCCATTCTATGACTTCACACACCTCCATTCTATGACTTCACACACCTCCATCCTGTGACTTCACACACCTCCATTCTATGACCTCACACACCCTCATTCTATGGTTTCACACACCTCCATTCTATGACTTCACACATCCATTTGAGTTCACACACCTCCAATATGTGACATCAAACACCTCAATTCTGTGACTTCACACACCTCCATTCTATGAGTTCATACCATCCATTTTGTGACTTCACACACCTCCATTCTATGACTTCACACACTTCCATTCTATGACTTCACACACCTCCATTCTGTGACTTTACACACCTCCATTCTGACTTCACACACCTCCATTCTGTGACGTCACACACCTCCATTCTGTGACTTCCCACACCTCCATTCTGTGACTTCACACACCTACATTCTATGATTTCACACACATCCATTCTGTGACTTCACACACCTCCATTATATGACTTCACACACCTCCATTGTATGACTTCACACACCTCCATTCTATGACTTCACACACCTCCATTCTGTGACTTCACCCACCTCCATTCTATGACTTCACATCTCCATTCTGACTTCACACACATCCATTCTGTGACTTCACACACCTCCATTATATGACTTCACACACCTCCATTCTATGACTTCACACACCTCCATTATATGACTTCACACACCTCCATTCTATGACTTCACACACCTCCATTCTGTGACTTCACATACCTCCATTCTATGACTTCACACAGCTCCATTCTGTGACTTCACACACTTCCATTCTATGACTTCACACACTTCCATTGTGATGTCACACACCTCCATTCTATGAGTTCAAACACCTCCATTCTGACTTCACACACCTCCATTCTATGACTTCACACACCTCCATTCTGAATTCACACAGCTCCATTCTGTGACTTCACAAAACTCCATTCTATGGTTTCACACACCTCCATACTATGACTCCACACAACTCCATCTATGACTTCAAACACCTCCATTCCGACATCACACACCTCCATTCTATGACTTCCCAGACCTCGAATCTGTGACTTCACTCACCCGCCCTCTATGACTTTACACTCCTCCATTCTATGACTTCCCACACATCCTTTCTATGACTTCACCCACCTCCAATCTATGACTACACACCTCCAGTCTGACTTCACACACCTCCATTCTTTGACTTCACACACCTCCATTCTATGACTCCACACATCTTCATTTTTACTTCAGAAACATCCATTCTATGACTTCACACACCCCCATTCTATGACTTCACAAACCTCCATTCTCTGACTTCACACACCTCCATTCTGAGTTCACACAACTCCATTCAGTGACTTCACACGTCTCCATTCTGACTTCACACACTTCCATTCTATGACTTCACACACTTCCATTCTACGACTTCACACACCTCTATTCTGTGACTTCACAAACCTCCATTCTGAGTTCACACACCTCCATTCTGTGACTTCACACACCTCCATTCTGTGACTTCACACACCTCCATTGTGTGACTTCACACACTTCCATTCTATGACTTCATAAACCTCCGGTTTATAACTTCATACACCTCCATTCTGTGACTTCACACACCTCCATTCTATGACCTCACACAACCCTCATTCTATGATTTCACACACCTCCATTCTATGACTTCACACATCCATTTTGACTTCACACACCTCTAATATATGACTTCAAACACCTCAATTCTGTGACTTCAACACCTCCATTCTATGACTTCATACCGTCCATTCTGTGACTTCGAACACCTCCATTCTATGACTTCAAACACTTCCATTCTATGACTTCACACACCTCCATTTTATAACTTCACACACCTCCATTCTATGAATTCACACACCTCCATTCTGAGTTTACACACCTCCATTCTATGACTTCACACACCTCCATTCTTTGACGTCACACCTCCATTCTATGACTTCACACAACTTCATTCTTACTTTACAAACATCCATTCTATAGCTTCACACACCTCCATTCTATGACTTCAAACACCTCCATTCTGTGACTTCACACACCTCCATTCTATGACTTCACACACCTCCATTCTGTGACTTCACACACTTCCATTGTGACGTCACTCACCTCCATTCTATGAGTTCACACACCTCCATTCTGTATTCACACAGCTCCATTCTTTGACTTCACAAAACTCCATTCTATGATTTCACACACCTCCATACTATGACTTCACACTCCTCCATTCTATGACTTCCCACACCTCCTTTCTATGACTTCACCACCTCCAATCTATGAATACACACCTCCATTCTGACCTCACACACCTTCATTCTGTGAATTCACACACCTCCATTCTATGAGTTCACACACCTATATTCTTTGACTTCACACAACTACATTTTGACTTCACACATCTCTATTCTGTGACTTCACACACCTCTATTCTATGACTTCACACACCTCCATTCTGTGACTTCACACAGCTCCATTCTGAGTTCACACACCTCCATTCTTTGACTTCACAAACCTCCATTCTATGATGTCACACACCTCTATTTTGACTTCACACACCTCCATTATGTGACTTCACACACCTCCCTTCTGTGACTTCACACACCACCATTCTATGACTTCACACACCTCCATTCTGTGACTTCACACAGCTCCATTCTGAGTTCACACACCTCCATTCTTTGACTTCACAAACCTCCATTCTATGATTTTACACACATCCATTTTATGACGTCACACACCTCCATTTTGACTTTTCACACCTCCATTCTGTGACTTCACACACCTCTATTCTATGACTTCACACACCTCCATTCTGACTTCACACACCTCCATTCTATGACTTCACAGACCTCGAATATGTGACTTCACTCACCTCCATTCTGTGACTTCACACACCTCTATTCTGTGATTTCATACACCTCCCTTCTGTTACGTCACCCATCTCCATTCTATGACTTCACACACCTCCATTCTATGACATCACACACCTCCATTCTATGACTTCACACACTTCCATTCTATGACTTCACACACCTCCATTCTATGACTTCACACACCTCCATTCTATGACTTCCCACACCTGCATTCTGATTTCACACACCTCCATTCTATGACTTCACACATGTTCTTTCTGTAACTTCCCACACTTCCAATGTTTGACTTCACACACCTCCATTCCATGACTGCACACACCTCCATTCTATGAGTTCCCACACCTCCATTCTTTGTCTTGACACACCTCCATTTTGACTTCACACACCTACGTTCTGTGACTTCACACACCGCCATTTGGGACTTCACACACCACCATTTGATTTCACACACCACCATTCTGTGACTTCACACACCTCCATTCTTTGACTTCACACACCTCAGTTTTGACTTCACACACTTCCATTCTGTGACTTCACACACCTCCATTCTGTGAATTCACACACCACCATTGTTTGACTTCACACACCTCCATTCTTTGACTTCACACACCTCCATTCCACGACTTCACACACCTCCATTCTATCAGTTCACACACATCCATTCTACGAGTTCACACACCACAATTTTGTCTTCTCACACCGCCATTCTGTGACTTCACACACCTTCATTCTTAATTCAGAAACATCCATTCTATGACTTCACACACCTCCATTCTATGACTTCGCAAACCTCCATTCTGTGACTTCACACACCTCCATTTGGAGTTCACACACCTCCATTGGTGACTTCACACACCTCCATTCTGACTTCACACACCTCCATTCTATGACTTCACACACTTCCTTTCTATGACATCACACACCTCCATTCTGTGACTTCACACACCTCCATTCTGTGACTTCACACACCTCCATTCTATCACTTCACACACATCCATTCTATGACTTCACATACCTCCATTCTATGATTTCACACATCCATTTTGACTTCACACACCTAAAATATATGACTTCATACCCATCCATTCTGTGACTTCACACACCTCCATTCTATGACTTCACACACCTCCATTCTGTGACTTCACCCACCTCCATTCTCCAACTTCAAACCCCTCCAATTTGACTTCACATACGTCCATTCTATGACTTCACAAACCTCCATTCTTTGACTTCACACACCTCCATTGTGTGACTTCACAAACCTCCATTCTATGATTTCTCACACCTCCATTCTATGACTTCACACACCTCCATTTTATGATGTCACACACCTCTATTTTGACTTCACACACCTCCATTATGTGACTTCACACACCTCCCTTCTGTGACTTCACACACCACCATTCTATGACTTCACACACCTCCATTCTGTGACTTCACACAGCTCCATTCTGAGTTCACACACCTCCATTCTTTGACTTCACAAACCTCCATTCTATGATTTTACACACATCCATTTTATGACGTCACACACCTCCATTTTGACTTTTCACACCTCCATTCTGTGACTTCACACACCTCTATTCTATGACTTCACACACCTCCATTCTGACTTCACACACCTCCATTCTATGACTTCACAGACCTCGAATATGTGACTTCACTCACCTCCACTCTATGACTTCACATTCCTCCATTCTATGACTTCCCACATCTCCTTTCTATGACTTCACCCACCTCCATTTTATGACTTCACACACCTCCATTCTGTGACTTCACACACCTCCATTCTATGACCTCACACACCGCCATTCTGTGACTTCACACACCTACATTCTATGACCTCACACACCCTCATTCTGTGATTTCACACACCTCCATTCTATGACTTCACACATCCACTTTGACTTCACACACCTCCAACATATGACTTCAAATACCTCAATTCTGTGACTTCACACACCTCCATTCTATGACTTCATACGGTCCATTCTGTGACTTTACACACCTCCATTCTGACTTCACAAACCTCCATTCAGTGACGTTACACACCTACATTCTGTGACTTCCCACACATCCATTCTGTGACTTCACACTCCTCCATTCTATGATTTCACACACCTCCATTCTATGACTTCACCCACCTCCATTCTATGACTTCCCACTTCCATTCTGACTTCACACACATCCATTCTGTGACTTCACACACCTCCATTATATGACTTCACACACCCCCATTCTATGACTTCACACACCTCCATTCTATGACTTCACACAACTCCATTCTGTGACTTCACACACATCCATTCTGTGACTTCACACACCTTCATTCTTACTTCACAAACATACATTCTATGACTTCACACACCTACATTCTTTGACTTCACACACCTCCAATCTGTGTTCACACACCTCAATTCTGTGACTTCACACACCTAAATTCTGAGTTGACACACCTCCATTATGTGACTTCACACACCTCCATTCTGAATTCACACAGCTCCATTCTATGACTTCACACACCTCCATTCCTTGACGTCACACACCTCCATTCTATGACTTCACACACCTTCATTCTTACTTTACAAACATCCATTCTATAACTTCACACACCTCCATTCTATGACTTTACACACCTCCATTCTGTGACTTCACATACCTCCATTCTATGACTTCACACATCTCCATTCTGTGACTTCACACACCTCCATTCTATGACTTCACACACTTCCATTGTGACGTCACACACACCTCCATTCTATGAGTTCACACACCTCCATTCTGACTTCACACACTTCCAGTCTATGACTTCACACACCTCCATTCTGAATTCACACAGCTCCATTCTGTGACTTCACAAAACTCCGTTCTATGATTTCACACACCTCCATACTATGATTTCACACAACTCCATCTATGACTTCACACACCTCCATTCTGACTTCACACACCTCTATTATATGACTTCGCACACCTCCATTCTGACATCACACACCTCCATTCTATGACTTCCCAGACCTCGAATCTGTGACTTCACTCACCTGAACTCTATGACTTCACACTCCTCCATTCTATGACTTCCCACACCTCCTTTCTATGACTTCACCCACCTCCAATCTATGTCTACACACCTCCATTCTGAGTTCACACACCTCCATTCTGTGACTTCACACACCTCCATTCTATGACTTCACACACCTTCATTTTTACTTCAGAAACATCCATTCTATGACTTCACACACTACCATTCTGTGACTTCACACACCTCCATTCTGAGTTCTCACAACTCCATTCGGTGACTTCACACGTCTCCATTCTGACTTCACCCACCTCCAATCTATGTCTACACACCTCCATTCTGAGTTCACACACTTCCATACTATGACTTCACACACCTCTATTCTGTGACTTCACAAACCTCCATTCTGAGTTCACACACCTCCATTCTGTGACTTCACACACCTCCATTCTGTGACTTCACACACCTCCATTGTGTGACTTCACACACTTCCATTCTATGACTTCATAAACCTCCCTTTTATAACTTCACACACCTCCATTCTGTGACTTCACTCACCTCCATTCTATGACCTCACACACCCTCATTCTATGATTTCACACACCTCCATTCTATGACTTCACACATCCATTTGACTTCACACACCTCTAAAATATGACTTCAAACACCTCAATTCTGTGACTTCACACACCTCCATTCTATGACTTCATACCGTCCACTCTGTGACTTCAAACACCTCCATTTTATGACTTCAAACACTTCCATTCTATGCCTTCACATACCTCCATTTTATAACTTCACACACCTCCATTCTATGACTTCACACCCCTCCATTCTGAGTTTACACCCCTCCATTCTGAGTTCACACACCTCCATTCTGTGACTTCACACACCTCCATTCTGTGACTTCACACACCTCCATTGTGTGACTTCACACACTTCCATTCTATGACTTCATAAACCTCCCTTTTATAACTTCACACACCTCCATTCTGTGACTTCACACACCTCCATTCTATGACCTCACACACCCTCATTCTATGATTTCACACACCTCCATTCTATGACTTCACAATCCATTTTGACTTCACACACCCTCTAATATATGACTTCAAACACCTCAATTCTGTGACTTCACACACCTCCATTCTATGACTTCACACCGTCCATTCTGTGACTTCAAACACCTCCATTCTATGACTTCACACATCTTCTTTCTGTAACTTCCCACACTTCCAATGCTTGACTTCACAAACCTCCATTCCATGACTTCACACACCTCCATTCTATGAGTTCACACACCTCCATTCTTTGACTTCACACACCTCCATTTTGACTTCACACACCTACGTTCTGTGACTTCACACACCTCCATTTGTGACTTCACACACCACCATTTGATTTCACACATCACCATTCTGTGACTTCACACACCTCCATTCTTTGACTTCACACACCTCCGTTTTGACTTCACACACTTCCATTCTGTGATTTCACACACCTCCATTCTGTGACTTCACACACCACCATTGTTTGACTTCACACACCTCCATTCTTTGACTTCACACACCTCCATTCCACGACTTCACACACCTCCATTCTATTAGTTCACACACATCCATTCTATGAGTTCACACACCACAATTTTGTCTTCACACACCGCCATTCTAAGACTTCACACACCTTCATTCTTAATTCAGAAACATCCATTCTATGACTTCACACACCTCCATTCTATGACTTTGCAAACCTCTATTCTGTGACTTCACATACCTCCATTGGAGTTCACACACCTCCATTCGGTGACTTCACACACCTCCATTCTGACTTCACACACCTCCATTCTATGACTTCACACACTTCCATTCTATCACTTCACACACCTCCATTCTGTGACTTCACACACCTCCATTCTGTGACTTCACACACCTCCGTTCTATCACTTCACACACATCCATTCTATGACTTCACACACCTCCATTCTATGATTTCACACATCCATTTTGACTTCACACACCTAAAATATATGACTTCATACCTGTCCATTCTGTGACTTCACACACCTCCATTCTATGACTTCACACACCTCCATTCTGTGACTTCACCCACCTCCATTCTCCGACTTCACACCCCCTCCAATTTGACTTCACATACGTTCATTCTATGCCTTCACAAACCTCCATTCTGTGACTTCACACACCTCCATTTTGTGACTTCACAAACCTCCATTCTATGATTTCTCACATCTCCATTCTATGACTTCACACACCTCCATTTTATGATGTCACACACCTCTATTTTGACTTCACACACCTCCATTATATGACTTCACACATCTCCCCTTCCGTGACTTCACACACCTCCATTCTATGACTTCACACACCTCCATTCTGTGACTTCACACACCTCCATTCTGTGACTTCACACACCTCCGTTTTGACTTCACACACTTCCAATCTGTGACTTCACACACCTCCATTCTGTGACTTCACACACCTGTATTGTTTCACTTCACACACCTTCATTCTTACTTCACAAACATCCATTCTGTGACTTCACACACCTCCATTCTGTGACTTCACACACCTTCATTCTGACTTTACAAACCTCCATTCTGTGACTTCACACACCTCAATTCTGTGACTTCACACACCTCAATTCTGACTTCACACACCTCCATTCTATGACTTCACACACCTCCATTCTGTGATTTCACACACCTCCATTTTGTGATTTCACACCCTCCATTCTGACTTCACACACCTCCATCTGACTTCACACAGCTCCATTCTATGAATTCACACACCTCCATTCTGTGACTTCACACACCATCTTTTTCACTTCACACACCTCCATTCTGTGACTTCACACACCTTCTTTCTATGACTTCACCCCACCTCCATTCTGTGACTTCACACACCTCCATCTCCGACTTCACAACCCTCCAATTTGACTTCACATACCTGCATTCTATGACTTCACAAACCTCCATTCTGTGACTTCACACACCTCCATTCTGTGACTTCACAAACCTCCATTTTATGATTTCACACACCTCCATTTTATGACGTCACACACCTCCATTTTGACTTCACACACCTCCATTATGTGACTTCGCACACCTCCCTTCTGTGTCTTCACACACCTCCATTCTATGACTTCACACACCTTCATTCTGTGACTTCACACACCTCCATTTTATGACTTCACACACTTCAATTCTATGATTTCACACACCTCCATTCTATGACTTCACACACTTCCTTTGTGACGTCACACACCTCCATTCTATGAGTTCACACACCTCCATTCTATGACTTCACACACCTCCATTCTGACTTCACACACCTCCATTCTGTGACTTCACAGACCTCGAATATGTGTCTTCACTCACCTCCACTCTAGGACTTCACACTCCTCCATTCTATGACTTCCCACATCTCCTTTCTATGACTTCACCCACCTCCATTTTATGACTTCACACACCTCCATTCTGTGACTTCACACACCTCCATTCTATGACCTCACACACCCTCATTCTGTGATTTCACACACCTCCATTCTATGACTTCACACATCCATTTTGACTCACAGACCTCCAATATATGACTTCAAACACCTCAATTCTGTGACTTCACACAGCTCCATTCTGTGAGTTCACACACCTCCATTCTATGACTCCACACACCTTCATTCTTACTTCAGAAACATCCATTCTATGACTTCAAAAAACTCCATTCTATGACTTCACAAACCTCCATTCTGTGACTTCACACACCTCCATTCTGAGTTCACACAACTCCATTCGGTGACTTCACACACCTCCATTCTAACTTCACACACCTCCATTCTATGACTTCACACACTTCCATTCTACGACTTCACACACCTCCATTTTATGACGTCACACACCTCCATTTTGACTTCACACACCTCCATTATGTGACTTCGCACACCTCCCTTCTGTGTCTTCACACACTTCTATTCTATGACTTCACACACCTATATTCTGTGACTTCACAAACCTCCATTCTATGACTTCACACACTTCCATTCTATGATTTCACACACCTCCATTCTATGACTTCACACACCTCCCTTCTGTGACTTTACACACCTCCATTCTGACTTCACACACCTCCATTCTGTGACTTCACACACCTCCATTCTATGACTTCACACACTTCAATTCTACGACTTCACACACATCCCTTCTGGGACATTACACACCTCCATTCTGACTTCACACACCTCAATTCTGTGACGTCACACACCTCCATTCTGTGACTTCCCACACCTCCATTCTGTGACTTCACACACCTCCATTCTATGATTTCACACACCTCCGTTCTATGACTTCACCCACCTCCATTCTATGACTTCACACCTCCATTCTGACTTCACACACATCCATTCTGTGACTTCACACACCTCCATTATATGACTTCACACACCTCCATTCTATGACTTCACACAACTCCATTCTATGACTTCACACACCTCCATTCTGTGACTTCACACACCTCCATTCTATGACTTCACACAACTTCATTCTTACTTCACAAACATACATTCTCTGACTTCACACACCTCCATTCTATCACTTCACACACCTACATTCTTTGACTTCACACACCTCTATTCTGTGTTTACACACCTCAATTCTGTGACTTCAACACACCTCCATTCCTTGACTTCACACACCTAAATTCTGAGTTGACACACCTCCATTCTGTGACTTCACACACCTCCATTCTGACTTCACACAACTCCATTCTATGACTTCACACACCTCCATTCTTTGACGTCACACACCTCCATTGTATGACTTTACACACCTCCATTCTGTGAGTTCACATACCTCCATTCTATGACTTCACACACCTCCATTCTGTGACTTCACACACCTCCATTCTATGACTTCACACACTTCCATTGTGACGTCACACACCTCCATTCTACGAGTTCACACACCTCCATTCTGACTTCACACACCTCCATTCTATGACCTCACACACCTCCATTCTGAATTCACACAGCTCCATTCTGTGACTTCACAAAAACTCCATTCTATGGTTTCACACACCTCCATACTATGACTTCACACAACTCCATCTATGACTTCACACACCTCCATTCTGACATCACACACCTCCATTCTATGACTTCCCAGACCTCGAATCTGTGACTTCACTCACTGCACTCTATGACTTTACACTCCTCCATTCTAATGACTTCCCACACCTCCTTTCTATGACTTCACCCACCTCCAATCTATGACTACACACCTCCATTCTGACTTCACAAACCTCCATTCTGTGACGTCACACACCTCCATTCTGTGACTTCCCACACCTCCATTCTGTGACTTCACACACCTCCATTCTATGATTTCACACACCTCCATTCTATGACTTCACCCACCTCCATTCTATGACTTCACACCTCCATTTTACTTCACACACATCCATTCGGTGACTTCACACACCTCCATTATAGGACTTCATACACCTCCATTCTATGACTTCACACACCTCCATTCTATGACTTCACACACCTCCATTCTGTCACTTCAACACCTCCATTCTATGACTTCATACCGTCCATTCTGTGACTTCAAACACCTCCATTCTATGATTTTAACACTTCCATTCTATTACCTTACACACCTCCATGTTATAACTTCACACACCTCCATTCTGTGACTTCACACACCTCCATTCTGAGTTTACAGACCTCCATTCTATGCCTTCACACATCTTCATTCTATGACGTCACACCTCCATTCTATGACTTCACCCAAATTCATTCTTACTTTACAAACATCTATTCTATAACTTCACACACCTCCATTCTATGACTTCAAACACCTCCATTCTGTGACTTCACCCACCTCCATTCTGTGACTTCACACACCTCCATCTCCGACTTCACAACCCTCCAATTTGACTTCACATACCTGCATTCTATGACTTCACAAACCTCCATTCTGTGACTTCACACACCTCCATTCTGTGACTTCACAAACCTCCATTCTATGATTTCACACACCTCCATTTTATGACGTCACACACCCTCCATTTTGTCTTCACACACCTCCATTATGTGACTTCGCACACCTCCCTTCTGTGTCTTCACACACCTCCATTCTATGACTTCACACACCTTCATTCTGTGACTTCACACACCTCCATTTTATGACTTCACACACTTCAATTCTATGATTTCACACACCTCCATTCTATGACTTCACACACTTCCTTTGTGACGTCACACACCTCCATTCTATGAGTTCACACACCTCCATTCTATGACTTCACACACCTCCATTCTGACTTCACACACCTCCATTCTGTGACTTCACAGACCTCGAATATGTGTCTGCACTCACCTCCACTCAATGACTTCACACTCCTCCATTCTATGACTTCCCACATCTAATTTCTATGACGTCACCCACCTCCATTTTATGACTTCACACACCTCCATTCTGTGACTTCACACACCTCCAGTCTATGACTCCACACAACTTCATTCTTACTTCAGAAACATCCATTCTATGACTTCACACAACTCCATTCTATGACTTCACAAACCTCCATTCTGTGACTTCACACACCTCCATTCTGCGTTCACACAACTCCATTCGGTGACTTCACACACCTCCATTCTGACTTCACACACCTCCATTCTATGACTTCACACACTTCCATTCTACGACTTCACACACCTCCATTTTCTGATTTCACACACCTCCACTCTGTGTTCACACACCTCTATTCTGTGACTTCACATACCTCCATTCTGTGACTTCACACACCTCCATTCTGTGTCTTCACACACTTCCATTCTATGACTTCACACACCTCCATTCTATGACTTCACACACCTCCATCCTGTGACTTCACACACCTCCATTCTATGACCTCACACACCCTCATTCTATGGTTTCACACACCTCCATTCTATGACTTCACACATCCATTTGAGTTCACACACCTCCAATATGTGACATCAAACACCTCAATTCTGTGACTTCACACACCTCCATTCTATGAGTTCATACCATCCATTTTGTGACTTCACACACCTCCATTCTATGACTTCACAACACTTCCATTCTATGACTTCACACACCTCCATTCTGTGACTTTACACACCTCCATTCTGACTTCACACACCTCCATTCTGTGACGTCACATACCTCCATTCTGTGACTTCCCACACCTCCATTCTGTGACTTCACACACCTCCATTCTATGATTTCACACACCTCCATTCTATGACTTCACCCACCTCCATTCTATGACTTCCCACCTCCATTCTGACTTCACACACATCCATTCTGTGACTTCACACACCTCCATTATATGACTTCACACACCTCCATTGTATGACTTCACACACCTCCATTCTATGACTTCACACACACCTCCATTCTGTGACTTCACCCACCTCCATTCTATGACTTCACATCTCCATTCTGACTTCACACACATCCATTCTGTGACTTCACACACCTCCATTATATGACTTCACACACCTCCATTCTATGACTTCACACACCTCCATTATATGACTTCACACACCTCCATTCTATGACTTCACACACCTCCATTCTGTGACTTCACATACCTCCATTCTATGACTTCACACAGCTCCATTCTGTGACTTCACACACTTCCATTCTATGACTTCACACACTTCCATTGTGATGTCACACACCTCCATTCTATGAGTTCAAACACCTCCATTCTGACTTCACACACCTCCATTCTATGACTTCACACACCTCCATTCTGAATTCACACAGCTCCATTCTGTGACTTCACAAACTCCATTCTATGGTTTCACACACCTCCATACTATGACTTCACACAACTCCATCTATGACTTCACACACCTCCATTCCGACATCACACACCTCCATACTATGACTTCCCAGACCTCGAATCTGTGACTTCACTCACCCGCCCTCTATGACTTTACACTCCTCCATTCTATGACTTCCCACACATCCTTTCTATGACTTCACCCACTTCCAATCTATGACTACACACCTCCAGTCTGACTTCACACACCTCCATTCCGACATCACACACCTCCATTCTATGACTTCCCAGACCTCGAATCTGTGACTTCACTCACCCGCCCTCTATGACTTTACACTCCTCCATTCTATGACTTCCCACACATCCTTTCTATGACTTCACCCACCTCCAATCTATGAATACACACCTCCATTCTGACCTCACACACCTTCATTCTGTGAATTCACACACCTCCATTCTATGAGTTCACACACCTATATTCTTTGACTTCACACACCTACATTTTGACTTCACACATCTCTATTCTGTGACTTCACACACTTACATTTGTGATTTCTCACACCACCTTTTTGACTTCACACATCTCCATTCTGTGACTTCACACACCTCCATTCTGTGACTTCACACACCTCCATTCTGTGACTTCACACACCTCTATTCTGTGATTTCATACACCTCCCTTCTGTTACATCACCCATCTCCATTCTATGACTTCACACACCTCCATTCTATGACATCACACACCTCCATTCTATGACTTCACACACTTCCATTCTATGACTTCACACACCTCCATTCTATGACTTCACACACCTCCATTCTATGACTTCCCACACCTGCATTCTGATTTCACACACCTCCATTCTATGACTTCACACATGTTCTTTCTGTAACTTCCCACACTTCCAATGTTTGACTTCACACACCTCCATTCCATGACTGCACACACCTCCATTCTATGAGTTCCCACACCTCCATTCTTTGTCTTGACACACCTCCATTTTGACTTCACACACCTACGTTCTGTGACTTCACACACACCGCCATTTGGGACTTCACACACCACCATTTGATTTCACACACCACCATTCTGTGACTTCACACACCTCCATTCTTTGACTTCACACACCTCAGTTTTGACTTCACACACTTCCATTCTGTGACTTCACACACCTCCATTCTGTGAATTCACACACCACCATTGTTTGACTTCACACACCTCCATTCTTTGACTTCACACACCTCCATTCCACGACTTCACACACCTCCATTCTATCAGTTCACACACATCCATTCTACGAGTTCACACACCACAATTTTGTCTTCTCACACCGCCATTCTGTGACTTCACACACCTTCATTCTTAATTCAGAAACATCCATTCTATGACTTCACACACCCTCCATTCTATGACTTCGCAAGCCTCCATTCTGTGACTTCACACACCTCCATTTGGAGTTCACACACCTCCATTTGGTGACTTCACACACCTCCATTCTGACTACACACACCTCCATTCTATGACTTCACACACTTCCTTTCTATGACATCACACACCTCCATTCTGTGACTTCACACACCTCCATTCTGTGACTTCACACACCTCCATTCTATCACTTCACACACATCCATTCTATGACTTCACATACCTCCATTCTATGATTTCACACATCCATTTTGACTTCACACACCTAAAATATATGACTTCATACCCATCCATTCTGTGACTTCACACACCTCCATTCTATGACTTCACACACCTCCATTCTGTGACTTCACCCACCTCCATTCTCCGACTTCAAACCCCTCCAATTTGACTTCACATACGTCCATTCTATGACTTCACAAACCTCCATTCTTTGACTTCACACACCTCCATTGTGTGACTTCACAAACCTCCATTCTATGATTTCTCACACCTCCATTCTATGACTTCACACACCTCCATTTTATGATGTCACACACCTCTATTTTGACTTCACACACCTCCATTATGTGACTTCACACACCTCCCTTCTGTGACTTCACACACCACCATTCTATGACTTCACACACCTCCATTCTGTGACTTCACACAGCTCCATTCTGAGTTCACACACACCTCCATTCTTTGACTTCACAAACCTCCATTCTATGATTTTACACACATCCATTTTATGACGTCACACACCTCCATTTTGACTTTTCACACCTCCATTCTGTGACTTCACACAACCTCTATTCTATGACTTCACACACCTCCATTCTGACTTCACACACCTCCATTCTATGACTTCACAGACCTCGAATATGTGACTTCACTCACCTCCACTCTATGACTTCACACTCCTCCATTCTATGACTTCCCACATCTCCTTTCTATGACTTCACCCACCTCCATTTTATGACTTCACACACCTCCATTCTGTGACTTCACACACCTCCATTCTATGACCTCACACACCTCCATTCTGTGACTTCACACACCTACATTCTATGACCTCACACACCCTCATTCTGTGATTTCACACACCTCCATTCTATGACTTCACACATCCACTTTGACTTCACACACCTCCAACATATGACTTCAAATACCTCAATTCTGTGACTTCACACACCTCCATTCTATGACTTCATACGGTCCATTCTGTGACTTTACACACCTCCATTCTGACTTCACAAACCTCCATTCAGTGACGGTACACACCTACATTCTGTGACTTCCCACACATCCATTCTGTGACTTCACACACCTCCATTCTATGATTTCACACACCTCCATTCTATGACTTCACCCACCTCCATTCTATGACTTCCCACTTCCATTCTGACTTCACACACATCCATTCTGTGACTTCACACAACCTCCATTATATGACTTCACACACCCCCATTCTATGACTTCACACACCTCCATTCTATGACTTCACACAACTCCATTCTGTGACTTCACACACATCCATTCTGTGACTTCACACACCTTCATTCTTACTTCACAAACATACATTCTATGACTTCACACACCTACATTCTTTGACTTCACACACCTCCAATCTGTGTTCACACACCTCAATTCTGTGACTTCACACACCTAAATTCTGAGTTGACACACCTCCATTATGTGACTTCACACACCTCCATTCTGAATTCACACAGCTCCATTCTATGACTTCACACACCTCCATTCCTTGACGTCACACACCTCCATTCTATGACTTCACACACCTTCATTCTTACTTTACAAACATCCATTCTATAACTTCACACACCTCCATTCTATGACTTTACACACCTCCATTCTGTGACTTCACACACCTCCATTCTATGACTTCACACACTTCCATTGTGACGTCACACACCTCCATTCTATGAGTTCACACACCTCCATTCTGACTTCACACACTTCCAGTCTATGACTTCACACACCTCCATTCTGAATTCACACAGCTCCATTCTGTGACTTCACAAAACTCCGTTCTATGATTTCACACACCTCCATACTATGATTTCACACAACTCCATCTATTACTTCACACACCTCCATTCTGACTTCACACACCTCTATTATATGACTTCGCACACCTCCATTCTGACATCACACACCTCCATTCTATGACTTCCCAGACCTCGAATCTGTGACTTCACTCACCTGAACTCTATGACTTCACACTCCTCCATTCTATGACTTCCCACACCTCCTTTCTATGACTTCACCCACCTCCAATCTATGTCTACACACCTCCATTCTGAGTTCACACACCTCCATTCTGTGACTTCACACACCTCCATTCTATGACTTCACACACCTTCATTTTTACTTCAGAAACATCCATTCTATGACTTCACACACTACCATTCTGTGACTTCACACACCTCCATTCTGAGTTCTCACAACTCCATTCGGTGACTTCACACGTCTCCATTCTGACTTCACCCACCTCCAATCTATGTCTACACACCTCCATTCTGAGTTCACACACTTCCATACTATGACTTCACACACCTCTATTCTGTGACTTCACAAACCTCCATTCTGAGTTCACACACCTCCATTCTGTGACTTCACACACCTCCATTCTGTGACTTCACACACCTCCATTGTGTGACTTCACACACTTCCATTCTATGACTTCATAAACCTCCCTTTTATAACTTCACACACCTCCATTCTGTGACTTCACTCACCTCCATTCTATGACCTCACACACCCTCATTCTATGATTTCACACACCTCCATTCTATGACTTCACACATCCATTTGACTTCACACACCTCTAAAATACGACTTCAAACACCTCAATTCTGTGACTTCACACACCTCCATTCTATGACTTCAACCGTCCACTCTGTGACTTCAAACACCTCCATTTTATGACTTCAAACACTTCCATTCTATGCCTTCACATACCTCCATTTTATAACTTCACACACCTCCATTCTATGACTTCACACCCCTCCATTCTGAGTTTACACCCCTCCATTCTGAGTTCACACACCTCCATTCTGTGATTTCACACACCTCCATTCTGTGACTTCACACACCTCCATTGTGTGACTTCACACACTTCCATTCTATGACTTCATAAACCTCCCTTTTATAACTTCACACACCTCCATTCTGTGACTTCACACACCTCCATTCTATGACCTCACACACCCTCATTCTATGATTTCACACACCTCCATTCTATGACTTCACAATCCATTTTGACTTCACACACCTCTAATATATGACTTCAAACACCTCAATTCTGTGACTTCACACACCTCCATTCTATGACTTCACACCGTCCATTCTGTGACTTCAAACACCTCCATTCTATGACTTCACACATCTTCTTTCTGTAACTTCCCACACTTCCAATGCTTGACTTCACAAACCTCCATTCCATGACTTCACACACCTCCATTCTATGAGTTCACACACCTCCATTCTTTGACTTCACACACCTCCATTTTGACTTCACACACCTACGTTCTGTGACTTCACACACCTCCATTTGTGACTTCACACACCACCATTTGATTTCACACATCACCATTCTGTGACTTCACACACCTCCATTCTTGTGACTTCACACACCTCCGTTTTGACTTCACACACTTCCATTCTGTGATTTCACACACCTCCATTCTGTGACTTCACACACCACCATTGTTTGACTTCACACACCTCCATTCTTTGACTTCACACACCTCCATTCCACGACTTCACACACCTCCATTCTATTAGTTCACACACATCCATTCTATGAGTTCACACACCACAATTTTGTCTTCACACACCGCCATTCTAAGACTTCACACACCTTCATTCTTAATTCAGAAACATCCATTCTATGACTTCACACACCTCCATTCTATGACTTTGCAAACCTCTATTCTGTGACTTCACACACACCTCCATTTGGAGTTCACACACCTCCATTCGGTGACTTCACACACCTCCATTCTGACTTCACACACCTCCATTCTATGACTTCACACACTTCCATTCTATCACTTCACACACCTCCATTCTGTGACTTCACACACCTCCATTCTGTGACTTCACACACCTCCGTTCTATCACTTCACACACATCCATTCTATGACTTCACACACACCTCCATTCTATGATTTCACACATCCATTTTGACTTCACACACCTAAAATATATGACTTCCTACCTGTCCATTCTGTGACTTCACACACCTCCATTCTATGACTTCACACACCTCCATTCTGTGACTTCACCCACCTCCATTCTCCGACTTCACACCCCCTCCAATTTGACTTCACATACGTTCATTCTATGCCTTCACAAACCTCCATTCTGTGACTTCACACACCTCCATTTTTGTGACTTCACAAACCTCCATTCTATGATTTCTCACATCTCCATTCTATGACTTCACACACCTCCATTTTATGATGTCACACACCTCTATTTTGACTTCACACACCTCCATTATATGACTTCACACATCTCCCTTCCGTGACTTCACACACCTCCATTCTATGACTTCACACACCTCCATTCTGTGACTTCACACACCTCCATTCTGTGACTTCACACACCTCCGTTTTGACTTCACACACTTCCAATCTGTGACTTCACACACCTCCATTCTGTGACTTCACACACCTGTATTGTTTCACTTCACACACCTTCATTCTTACTTCACAAACATCCATTCTGTGACTTCACACACCTCCATTCTGTGACTTCACACACCTTCATTCTGACTTTACAAACCTCCATTCTGTGACTTCACACACCTCAATTCTGTGACTTCACACACCTCAATTCTGACTTCACACACCTCCATTCTATGACTTCACACACCTCCATTCTGTGATTTCACACACCTCCATTTTGTGATTTCACACCCCTCCATTCTGACTTCACACACCTCCATCTGACTTCACACAGCTCCTTTCTATGAATTCACACACCTCCATTCTGTGACTTCACACACCATCTTTTTTCACTTCACACACCTCCATTCTGTGACTTCACACACCTTCTTTCTATGACTTCACCCACCTCCATTCTGTGACTTCACACACCTCCATCTCCGACTTCACAACCCTCCAATTTGACTTCACATACCTGCATTCTATGACTTCACAAACCTCCATTCTGTGACTTCACACACCTCCATTCTGTGACTTCACAAACCTCCATTTTATGATTTCACACACCTCCATTTTATGACGTCACACACCTCCATTTTGACTTCACACACCTCCATTATGTGACTTCGCACACCTCCCTTCTGTGTCTTCACACACCTCCATTCTATGACTTCACACACCTTCATTCTGTGACTTCACACACCTCCATTTTATGACTTCACACACTTCAATTCTATGATTTCACACACCTTCATTCTGTGACTTCACACACCTCCATTTTATGACTTCACACACTTCAATTCTATGATTTCACACACCTCCATTCTATGACTTCACACACTTCCTTTGTGACGTCACACACCTCCATTCTATGAGTTCACACACCTCCATTCTATGACTTCACACACCTCCATTCTGACTTCACACACCTCCATTCTGTGACTTCACAGACCTCGAATATGTGTCTTCACTCACCTCCACTCTATGACTTCACACTCCTCCATTCTATGACTTCCCACATCTCCTTTCTATGACTTCACCCACCTCCATTTTATGACTTCACACACCTCCATTCTGTGACTTCACACACCTCCATTCTATGACCTCACACACCCTCATTCTGTGATTTCACACACCTCCATTCTATGACTTCACACATCCATTTTGACTCACAGACCTCCAATATATGACTTCAAACACCTCAATTCTGTGACTTCACACAGCTCCATTCTGTGAGTTCACACACCTCCATTATATGACTCCACACACCTTCATTCTTACTTCAGAAACATCCATTCTATGACTTCAAAAACTCCATTCTATGACTTCACAAACCTCCATTCTGTGACTTCACACACCTCCATTCTGAGTTCACACAACTCCATTCGGTGACTTCACACACCTCCATTCTGACTTCACACACCTCCATTCTATGACTTCACACACTTCCATTCTACGACTTCACACACCTCCATTTTATGACGTCACACACCTCCATTTTGACTTCACACACCTCCATTATGTGACTTCGCACACCTCCCTTCTGTGTCTTCACACACTTCTATTCTATGACTTCACACACCTATATTCTGTGACTTCACAAACCTCCATTCTATGACTTCACACACTTCCATTCTATGATTTCACACACCTCCATTCTATGACTTCACACACCTCCCTTCTGTGACTTTACACACCTCCATTCTGACTTCACACACCTCCATTCTGTGACTTCACACACCTCCATTCTATGACTTCACACACTTCAATTCTACGACTTCACACACATCCCTTCTGGGACATTACACACCTCCATTCTGACTTCACACACCTCAATTCTGTGACGTCACACACCTCCATTTCTGTGACTTCCCACACCTCCATTCTGTGACTTCACACACCTCCATTCTATGATTTCACACACCTCCATTCTATGACTTCACCCACCTCCATTCTATGACTTCACACCTCCATTCTGACTTCACACACATCCATTCTGTGACTTCACACACCTCCATTATATGACTTCACACACCTCCATTCTATGACTTCACACAACTCCATTCTATGACTTCACACACCTCCTTTCTGTGACTTCACACACCTCCATTCTATGACTTCACACAACTTCATTCTTACTTCACAAAACATACATTCTCTGACTTCACACACCTCCATTCTATCACTTCACACACCTACATTCTTTGACTTCACACACCTCTATTCTGTGTTTACACACCTCAATTCTGTGACTTCACACACCTCCATTCCTTGACTTCACACACCTAAATTCTGAGTTGACACACCTCCATTCTGTGACTTCACACACCTCCATTCTGACTTCACACAGCTCCTTTCTATGACTTCACACACCTCCATTCTTTGACGTCACACACTCCTCCATTGTATGACTTTACACACCTCCATTCTGTGAGTTCACATACCTCCATTCTATGACTTCACACACCTCCATTCTGTGACTTCACACACCTCCATTCTATGACTTCACACACTTCCCATTGTGACGTCACACACCTCCATTCTACGAGTTCACACACCTCCATTCTGACTTCACACACCTCCATTCTATGACCTCACACACCTCCATTCTGAATTCACACAGCTCCATTCTGTGACTTCACAAAACTCCATTCTATGGTTTCACACACCTCCATACTATGACTTCACACAACTCCATCTATGACTTCACACACCTCCATTCTGACATCACACACCTCCATTCTATGACTTCCCAGACCTCGAATCTGTGACTTCACTCACCTGCACTCTATGACTTTACACTCCTCCATTCTATGACTTCCCACACCTCCTTTCTATGACTTCACCCACCTCCAATCTATGACTACACACCTCCATTCTGACTTCACAAACCTCCATTCTGTGACGTCACACACCTCCATTCTGTGACTTCCCACACCTCCATTCTGTGACTTCACACACCTCCATTCTATGATTTCACACACCTCCATTCTATGACTTCACCCACCTCCATTCTATGACTTCACACCTCCATTTTACTTCACACACATCCATTCGGTGACTTCACACACCTCCATTATAGGACTTCATACACCTCCATTCTATGACTTCACACACCTCCATTCTATGACTTCACACACCTCCATTCTGTCACTTCAACACCTCCATTCTATGACTTCATACCGTCCATTCTGTGACTTCAAACACCTCCATTCTATGATTTTAACACTTCCATTCTATTACCTTACACACCTCCATGTTATAACTTCACACACCTCCATTCTGTGACTTCACACACCTCCATTCTGAGTTTACAGACCTCCATTCTATGCCTTCACACATCTTCATTCTATGACGTCACACCTCCATTCTATGACTTCACCCAAATTCATTCTTACTTTACAAACATCTAA
>NW_028327563.1:0-17686 GCF_031878675.1 Megascapheus bottae | reverse complement strand
TAGCCAGACTCAAAGGAATTTAGACTCAGTGGTTTCCCTCATTCGTCATAATCAGTAGAAACCTTGGGCTCTACTAGCAGAGATTTGCAATAGAGCAAAAGGCCATATATAAGGCCATATAATGTGAAGCTAATTGAAAGGACCTCCAGGATATTGAAACAAAAGCCATATAATGAATGATTGTTGTCCCTAAGGTACTATGTTGTCTCTCATCTCCTTTGCTGTCCCTTGGTTATCCCATATTGGTATAGTATCTCACTTTGTTATCTGATATATTGAATTTATTTGTATTTGGATATTTGAAATTTGATAGGGAAGGGGGGAAAACCAAGACGGGTGGGGGGTGTGGGGTTGGAGGGAAATGGGTACCAAGACATGTGAAAGGGTATCAATGTATGTGAATTAATGCACCTTCTACCTGGCAAATATCATGTAACCCTTTTACTAATTAGAATAAAAAATGAAAAAAAAGGAAGTTGTAGTGTATGGGGATGATGATGGGGTCAAATACATTTCTTCTTAGAAATTTACCTCATCTGGTTGCCCTGGATTTTCCTGGCCTTCTTCTTAGAGAAAGGCCTGTTATACTGGATTTGTGGCTTGGCAAAGATCTAGCATGTACATCCTCGAGTAAGACATCCACAACTTCCATGCCTGAGACTCGAGTTTCCTGAACTTTGGCAACAGCACAGCAACATCTTTCTTCCTCCTGAGCCACAGGCCAAGTGAGCTGGCTTGAGCTGGTTGTTAGTTACAGTGGCTTGGTTACCAGGGTTCCATATTCTGTTCCATTGTGAGGGAGGCAGGGTCACCTTTCAGGGCCCAATGACCAAAGATCCTTGCTCACAGAAGACCTCACCAAAGACATAGTGGAGGCTGAATCTCTCCTCCAATCTCACAATATACATGTGGATGTAGTAAACAGCACACCTTATTTGTCCATTCCCAATGTCTTCCACTAGGCCCAACAACCAGTCTTTTCTCAGGCTCAAGGAGCCTTTCTTCGGTAAGATCCAAACTTAAGGGTCAATATTGCCCTCATCCTTTACAAAACATTTGCTTCACAGTTCCTTCTCTGCCTGCATTTTGCCCCGTGTTGAATTGTTTTTTTTGTTTTTGCTAGTCTTCTGACTTGACCTCAGAGTGTGAACATTGTTCTTGGGCTTTCTTTAGGCTTTAGCTGTCCCACCGTGCCACAGCACCACTTGCAGCGTTTTCTATGTATGTGGTAATGAGGAATCAAACCTGAGTCTTTTTGCTTGGTAGCCAAGGACTCTACCACCAGGTCAAACACACAGGGCATCTTGCACATTTTTTGACGTCAATCTACTAGGATATTATTAGGTTTCTGTATCCTAATCAATTTTTCCTCATGATTAGCTTTGCTGTCATGTGTAAAAAATGCAAGAGGGAAAAACACAGAAGAATTAGTGAAATTTAAAAAAAAGCATTACACACATAGATAAGTGTTCATTCTTTGTAGGAGAAAGGATATTTTGATATGATGATGATGACTTTATAATTACTATGTCAGGGTTGAGAGTTTGGCATAGTGGTAGAGTGCTTGCCTAGCATCCATGAAGATCTGGGTTTGATTGCTCAGTATCACATAGATAGAAAATCTAGATGTGGCACTGTGGCTCAAGTGGCAGAGGGCTAGACTTGAGAAAACCCAAGGACAGTGCTCAGGCCCTGAATTCAAGCCCCAAGACTGGCAGAAAGATAAAAGAAAATGAAAATGCTTTTTATGAGCTAATTCACTCACAGCATTGGCTTCTGAAATCTTCGCTTCTGCATCTTGTGAAATACCCCTTTCCCTCAACGTAGACAAGAAATTAGATCCATCCCATGGTCCACTGTGGAGCCCCTGGTTGGGCTAAGAGCTAGTCGTGCAGAAACACATAAGTTTTATTCTAATACTTTCCAAACTTTGTACTCAAATATGCTACCTACTTACCAACTTAGGTCAGTTATCCTTATGCTATACCTTTTCTTCATGACTACAATATTCTTACACTCCTACGTTAATCCTCTTGTACCTCCCCTGACCTCTCTCATTCTTTTTTTCTATCTCTGGACCTCTGCTCGTCTTTCAACCCTTATACTGCACGGATCTACACTTGATGGCTGTTGAGCAATATTGTATATGTAGGTGGTTAATTATTCTCTAGGCTCAGAGATTGGATTGAGAGGCTTATTGTTTTGGGTATAAATCGCTTATCAGTCCTTGTATTAGACTGGTCTGTAAGTGCACAAAAAGAAAGAGTGATAATACCAATCAAAACTTGTGAACATCTAGTGTCTGCCAGCTTCAGAGGTCTAGGTTGGTTATATCTGAAAAACTATAATCGTATTTAGTAGTAATCTTGCTCCCATTTTCAAATGGGCAGAACCAGAAACTCAAGAAAAATGTCAAATCAAGAAACAACATCCCCCACCCAATGTAATCAGACAATGGAACAGTCACTCGCACACCTAGAGGAGAGTCTTCCAAGTGCTAAACAAATGCAATTGATAAACATCATTAATGGAAAATGTGAAAATATAAAGAAAGAGATAATGGAGGAAGCCATAGCTGAACAAGAGGAAAGCAAAAACAAGGTGATAATGAAAGAGAAGAAGCCATAAAGGAGGCCATAACAAAGGTTTTTCAAAGAAAGATGGATGAATTCATAGAATTCACAAGTAAAAACGTGACCAAACTCCAGCAAATGTCCAAAGAAAATAAAGCTACTGAGCTAACCACTCAAAAGGAAATCAAGGAGATAAAGAAATCCATACATGATCTAAAACAAGAGATGCAAGGCATCAAAAGTGAGCAATTAGAAGCAAGGGAGATGAAAAATAAAGTAGATAGCTTTGATAGCAGGTTAGACAATGCAGAGGAGAGGATTTCCGGGGCTGAAGATAATTTAGGTATTATAGAGAAGAACAGAAAATGAGTCAATCCAAATCTAGGAAATATGACACATCACTTCAGGAGGTCCAAGATACAATTAGGAAGCCTAATTTAAGGCTAGTTGGTATTGAGGAGGGCGTGGAGAAAGAGGTCAATGGTATTGGAAATACACTTCAGGGAATCATCTCAGAAAATTTCCCAAATATCCAGAAGGGCAGGCCCATCCAGATACAAAAAGCTTTTAGAACCCCAAACAGACCTGACCAGAAAAGAACATCCCACCGCCACATTGTGATCCGAACTGGATCAATAGAAACGAAAGGAAAGATCCTAAAGGCAGCCAGGGAAAAGGGATCAGTAACCTATAAAGGCAAACCAATCAGAATAACCCCAGATTTGTCAGCAGAGACCATGCAAGCACGAAGTGACTGGAAGCATATATGTCATGCCCTTAAATCAAATAACTACCAACCAAGAATATTGTAGCCAGCTAAGCTCTCATTCATAACTGAGGGAACAATAAAAACATTCCATTCCAGGGAAAAGCTGCAACAATATGTCGAAACAAAACCAACACTACAGAGAATTCTCAAAAATGCTCTATACATAGAAAACCAAAATAAATGCAATATAGGGAAAGAAATGGCACCTAAACAGCATACCATCTAAGGACCACAAGAACTGTCAAGACACAGGCCCTACTAAAAGCTTTTAAACATGGTAGGAACTAATAAATATCTCTCAACCCTAACTCTCAATATCAATGGACTTAACTCTCCAATTAAACGGCATAGGCTGTCTAGTTGGATCAAAAAGCAAGAGCCATCGTTCTGCTGTCTTCAAGAGACACATCTTACCCAAAAACAATCATCTTTTGAAAGTGAGAGGTTGGAGTAAACTCTACCAAGCTAACCGCCCCCATAAACAGGCTCGAGTTGCCATCCTCATATCAGATACAATAGACTTCAAACTAAAATTATTAAGAAAAGACAAAGAAGGGTACTACATACTACTAAAGGGATCTTTCCTCCAGGAAGACATAACGATCCTAAATATTTACACACCCAATCCCGGAGCTCCAAACTTCATCAAGCAAACTTTACTTACACTGAAACCATACATAGATCGAAATACAGTGATTGTTGGTGAGTTTAACACACCACTCTCACCTATGGACAGATCAACAAGGCAAAACTCAAGAGAGAAACCTTAGAACTGAACAACTATATAGACCAACTAGATCTAACAGACATCTGCAGAATATTCCACCCAGTAACAACACAATATACGTTTTTCTCAGCAGCACATGGAACATTTTCTATAATAGACCACATCTTAGGCCATAAAACAAACCTGGACAGATTCAGAAACACTGAAATTATTCCATGCACACTCTCAGACCATAAAGGCATCAAATTGGAGCAGAACACATATCTCCACCAACGAAAACCCTGTAACTCATGGAGACTGAACAACACATTGTTGAATCAAAAACAATGGGTAATCGAAGAGATCAGAACAGATATCCAACTGTTTATGAAATTTAACAATAAGGAGCACACAAATATCAACTCCTTAGAGACACAACAAAGGCAGTACTCAGAGGAAAATTTATAGTGCTGAGTGCCTACAACAGCAAGTTGGAAAAATGGCAAATCAACTAGTTAATGTCTCACTTTAACCTCCTGGAAAAAGAGCAACAAACCATCCCTAAACCCATTAGGAGAAAGCAAATTATTAAAATCAAAGCAGAATTAAAAGATTTGGAATAAAAAAAAACTATAGAATCAACAAAACAAGGAGATGGTTCTTTGAAAGAATTAACAAAATTGACAAGCCCTTAGCAAATCTTACCAAAAAAAACAAGAGAGCATATCGAAATAAACAAAATCGCAGATGAAAATGGTAATATCACCACAGAAGTTACCAAGATGCAGAATAACATGGGGGAATACTTCTGAAAACGTTACGCCAAGAAATTTGAGAACCTAGAAGAAATGGATGAATTCCTAGACAATATTAACATACCCACACTGAACCAAGAAGAGCTAACTCAACTCAACAGGCCTATTTCAAGCTCTGAAATAGAAATGGAAATTAGACAACTTCCACTTAAAAAGAGCCCAGGGCCAGATGGATTCACAGCTGAATTCTATAAGGTCTTCAAAGCAGAGCTCACACCAATACTCCTCAAGCTCTTCAACGAAATTGAAAATGAAGGTTGTTTACCAAACTCATTCTGTGAAGCCAGTATATCCCTCATCCCCAAACCAGATAGAGATTCATCAAAGAAAGAGAACTATAGACCCATTTCTTTGATGAACATCGATGCAAAACTTCTCAACAAAATACTGGCCAACCGTCTACAACAACTCATCAAAAAATTATAAACTATGATCAAACTGGATTCATCACAGGGAGGCAAAGCTGGTTCAACATACACAAATCAATTAATATAATTCAACACATCAACAGGAGCAAGGACAAAAATCACATGATCTTCGCAATAGATGCGGAAAAGGCATTTGACAAGATTCAAAACCTCTTTATGTTAAAAGATGTGGAGAAACTAGGACTCCATGGAACATTTCTCAATGTAATAAAGGCTGTGTATGAGAAACCCACTGCTAGTATTATACTTAATGGTGAAAATCTAAAGCCATTCCCTCTAAAATCAGGAATGAGACAAGGATGCCCACTCTCTCCACTCCTTTCTAACATAGTACTAAATTTCCTAGGCAGTGCAATAAGGCAAGAAGCAAGCATAAAGGGGACCCAAGTAGGGAAAGAGGAAATAAAACTATCCCTCTTTGCAGATGACATGATTCTGTATTTAAAGAATCCTATAGACTCTACTCCCAAGCTCCTTGAGCTGATTCAAAGCTTTGGAAGGGTAGCAGGCCATAAAATCAACCCTCACAAATCAACTGCCTTCCTTTACGCCAATAGTGAGAGGAATGAGGCAATAATCAGGAAAGAAACTCCTTTCACAATAGCCTCAAAGAAAATAAAGTACCTAGGAATTAGCTTAACTAAGAATGTAAAGGACCGTTTAGATGAAAACTTTAAAACCCTAAAAAAGGAAATTAAAGCAGAACTAAGGAAATGGAAAAACCTCCCATGCTCCTGGATTGGAAGAATCAACATTGTGAAAATGAGAATCTTGCCAAGGGCTATCTACAAATTCAATTCAATACCCATCAACATCCCAATGTCATTCTTTAAAGAAACAGAAGAGGCAACTCAAAATTTCATATGGAATAATAAAAGACCCCGTATAGCAAAAACACTTCTTAGCAGAAAGAACAGCGCTGGAGGAATTTCAATTCCAAACTTTAGACTATTACAGAGCTATAATCTCAAAACAGCTTGGTACTGGCACAAGAACAGGCCTGAAGTCCAATGGAATAGAACTGTGGACGCAGATATTAAACCACAGACCTATGGCCACCTAATCTTTGACAAGGGAGCCAAAAAATAGAATGGAAGAAAGATAGCCTCTTCAAAAAGTTGTGCTGGCAGAACTGGTTAAGCACCAGCAGAAAACTAAAGTTGGATCCTTCTTTGTCACCTTGCATTAGAATTAACTCCAAATGGATCAAAGACCTGGAGGTAAAACCTGACACATTGAAAAGTTTACAGGAAGGAATAGGAGATACACTAGGCCTTCTTGGCACAGGTCGAAACTTGCTTAATAAGGACCAAGAATCACAACAAATCAGAGAAAGGCTGGATAAGTGGGACTGCATTAAATTGCAAAGCTTTCATATGGCAACGGATATAGCTACTAAACTAATCAGGAAGCCTACAGAGTGAGAGAAGATCTTCACCAACCAAACAACGGACAAAGGCCTCATATCTAAAATATATCAACAACTCAAAAAATTGAATCACTCCAAAACTAACCTCCAAAGTAACACCCATCCCATTAAAAAATCGGCCAAAGACTTAAAGAGAATCTTCTCTGAAGAAGAAACAAAAATGGCCTATAGACACATGAAGAAATGCTCAAAATCTCTGGTCATAAAAGAATTGCATATCAAAAGAACTCTAAGATTCCACCTCACTCCACTTAGAATGGCCAGGATCAGGAAAACGAATGACAACAGATGCTGGAGGGGATGTGGCCAGGAGGGATCACTACTACACTGTTGGTGGGAGTGCTAACTCGTTCAACCACTATGGAAAGCAGTGTGGCAGTGCCTCAAAAGGCTAAACATAGAACTCCTCTATGACCCAGCAATTCCACTACTTGGCATTTACCCAACAATACAGAAACAAGGGCATACTAAACCCACTAGCACAACAATGTTCATTGCAGCGCTATTCACCATAGCAAAGATATGGAACCAACCCAGATGTCCCTCAGTTGATGAGTGGATCAACAAGTTGTGGTATTTGTACACAATGGAATTCTATGCTGCTGTCAGAAAGAATGACATCACCCCATTTGTTAGGATATGGAAAGACTTAGAAAAAATCATATTAAGTGAAGTAAGCCAGACTCAAAGGAATTTAGACTCAGTGGTTTCCCTCATTCGTCATAATCAGTAGAAACCTTGGGCTCTACTAGCAGAGATTTGCAATAGAGCAAAAGGCCATATATAAGGCCATATAATGTGAAGCTAATTGAAAGGACCTCCAGGATATTGAAACAAAAGCCATATAATGAATGATTGTTGTCCCTAAGGTACTATGTTGTCTCTCATCTCCTTTGCTGTCCCTTGGTTATCCCATATTGGTATAGTATCTCACTTTGTTATCTGATATATTGAATTTATTTGTATTTGGATATTTGAAATTTGATAGGGAAGGGGGGAAAACCAAGACGGGTGGGGGGTGTGGGGTTGGAGGGAAATGGGTACCAAGACATGTGAAAGGGTATCAATGTATGTGAATTAATGCACCTTCTACCTGGCAAATATCATGTAACCCTTTTACTAATTAGAATAAAAAATGAAAAAAAAGGAAGTTGTAGTGTATGGGGATGATGATGGGGTCAAATACATTTCTTCTTAGAAATTTACCTCATCTGGTTGCCCTGGATTTTCCTGGCCTTCTTCTTAGAGAAAGGCCTGTTATACTGGATTTGTGGCTTGGCAAAGATCTAGCATGTACATCCTCGAGTAAGACATCCACAACTTCCATGCCTGAGACTCGAGTTTCCTGAACTTTGGCAACAGCACAGCAACATCTTTCTTCCTCCTGAGCCACAGGCCAAGTGAGCTGGCTTGAGCTGGTTGTTAGTTACAGTGGCTTGGTTACCAGGGTTCCATATTCTGTTCCATTGTGAGGGAGGCAGGGTCACCTTTCAGGGCCCAATGACCAAAGATCCTTGCTCACAGAAGACCTCACCAAAGACATAGTGGAGGCTGAATCTCTCCTCCAATCTCACAATATACATGTGGATGTAGTAAACAGCACACCTTATTTGTCCATTCCCAATGTCTTCCACTAGGCCCAACAACCAGTCTTTTCTCAGGCTCAAGGAGCCTTTCTTCGGTAAGATCCAAACTTAAGGGTCAATATTGCCCTCATCCTTTACAAAACATTTGCTTCACAGTTCCTTCTCTGCCTGCATTTTGCCCCGTGTTGAATTGTTTTTTTTGTTTTTGCTAGTCTTCTGACTTGACCTCAGAGTGTGAACATTGTTCTTGGGCTTTCTTTAGGCTTTAGCTGTCCCACCGTGCCACAGCACCACTTGCAGCGTTTTCTATGTATGTGGTAATGAGGAATCAAACCTGAGTCTTTTTGCTTGGTAGCCAAGGACTCTACCACCAGGTCAAACACACAGGGCATCTTGCACATTTTTTGACGTCAATCTACTAGGATATTATTAGGTTTCTGTATCCTAATCAATTTTTCCTCATGATTAGCTTTGCTGTCATGTGTAAAAAATGCAAGAGGGAAAAACACAGAAGAATTAGTGAAATTTAAAAAAAAGCATTACACACATAGATAAGTGTTCATTCTTTGTAGGAGAAAGGATATTTTGATATGATGATGATGACTTTATAATTACTATGTCAGGGTTGAGAGTTTGGCATAGTGGTAGAGTGCTTGCCTAGCATCCATGAAGATCTGGGTTTGATTGCTCAGTATCACATAGATAGAAAATCTAGATGTGGCACTGTGGCTCAAGTGGCAGAGGGCTAGACTTGAGAAAACCCAAGGACAGTGCTCAGGCCCTGAATTCAAGCCCCAAGACTGGCAGAAAGATAAAAGAAAATGAAAATGCTTTTTATGAGCTAATTCACTCACAGCATTGGCTTCTGAAATCTTCGCTTCTGCATCTTGTGAAATACCCCTTTCCCTCAACGTAGACAAGAAATTAGATCCATCCCATGGTCCACTGTGGAGCCCCTGGTTGGGCTAAGAGCTAGTCGTGCAGAAACACATAAGTTTTATTCTAATACTTTCCAAACTTTGTACTCAAATATGCTACCTACTTACCAACTTAGGTCAGTTATCCTTATGCTATACCTTTTCTTCATGACTACAATATTCTTACACTCCTACGTTAATCCTCTTGTACCTCCCCTGACCTCTCTCATTCTTTTTTTCTATCTCTGGACCTCTGCTCGTCTTTCAACCCTTATACTGCACGGATCTACACTTGATGGCTGTTGAGCAATATTGTATATGTAGGTGGTTAATTATTCTCTAGGCTCAGAGATTGGATTGAGAGGCTTATTGTTTTGGGTATAAATCGCTTATCAGTCCTTGTATTAGACTGGTCTGTAAGTGCACAAAAAGAAAGAGTGATAATACCAATCAAAACTTGTGAACATCTAGTGTCTGCCAGCTTCAGAGGTCTAGGTTGGTTATATCTGAAAAACTATAATCGTATTTAGTAGTAATCTTGCTCCCATTTTCAAATGGGCAGAACCAGAAACTCAAGAAAAATGTCAAATCAAGAAACAACATCCCCCACCCAATGTAATCAGACAATGGAACAGTCACTCGCACACCTAGAGGAGAGTCTTCCAAGTGCTAAACAAATGCAATTGATAAACATCATTAATGGAAAATGTGAAAATATAAAGAAAGAGATAATGGAGGAAGCCATAGCTGAACAAGAGGAAAGCAAAAACAAGGTGATAATGAAAGAGAAGAAGCCATAAAGGAGGCCATAACAAAGGTTTTTCAAAGAAAGATGGATGAATTCATAGAATTCACAAGTAAAAACGTGACCAAACTCCAGCAAATGTCCAAAGAAAATAAAGCTACTGAGCTAACCACTCAAAAGGAAATCAAGGAGATAAAGAAATCCATACATGATCTAAAACAAGAGATGCAAGGCATCAAAAGTGAGCAATTAGAAGCAAGGGAGATGAAAAATAAAGTAGATAGCTTTGATAGCAGGTTAGACAATGCAGAGGAGAGGATTTCCGGGGCTGAAGATAATTTAGGTATTATAGAGAAGAACAGAAAATGAGTCAATCCAAATCTAGGAAATATGACACATCACTTCAGGAGGTCCAAGATACAATTAGGAAGCCTAATTTAAGGCTAGTTGGTATTGAGGAGGGCGTGGAGAAAGAGGTCAATGGTATTGGAAATACACTTCAGGGAATCATCTCAGAAAATTTCCCAAATATCCAGAAGGGCAGGCCCATCCAGATACAAAAAGCTTTTAGAACCCCAAACAGACCTGACCAGAAAAGAACATCCCACCGCCACATTGTGATCCGAACTGGATCAATAGAAACGAAAGGAAAGATCCTAAAGGCAGCCAGGGAAAAGGGATCAGTAACCTATAAAGGCAAACCAATCAGAATAACCCCAGATTTGTCAGCAGAGACCATGCAAGCACGAAGTGACTGGAAGCATATATGTCATGCCCTTAAATCAAATAACTACCAACCAAGAATATTGTAGCCAGCTAAGCTCTCATTCATAACTGAGGGAACAATAAAAACATTCCATTCCAGGGAAAAGCTGCAACAATATGTCGAAACAAAACCAACACTACAGAGAATTCTCAAAAATGCTCTATACATAGAAAACCAAAATAAATGCAATATAGGGAAAGAAATGGCACCTAAACAGCATACCATCTAAGGACCACAAGAACTGTCAAGACACAGGCCCTACTAAAAGCTTTTAAACATGGTAGGAACTAATAAATATCTCTCAACCCTAACTCTCAATATCAATGGACTTAACTCTCCAATTAAACGGCATAGGCTGTCTAGTTGGATCAAAAAGCAAGAGCCATCGTTCTGCTGTCTTCAAGAGACACATCTTACCCAAAAACAATCATCTTTTGAAAGTGAGAGGTTGGAGTAAACTCTACCAAGCTAACCGCCCCCATAAACAGGCTCGAGTTGCCATCCTCATATCAGATACAATAGACTTCAAACTAAAATTATTAAGAAAAGACAAAGAAGGGTACTACATACTACTAAAGGGATCTTTCCTCCAGGAAGACATAACGATCCTAAATATTTACACACCCAATCCCGGAGCTCCAAACTTCATCAAGCAAACTTTACTTACACTGAAACCATACATAGATCGAAATACAGTGATTGTTGGTGAGTTTAACACACCACTCTCACCTATGGACAGATCAACAAGGCAAAACTCAAGAGAGAAACCTTAGAACTGAACAACTATATAGACCAACTAGATCTAACAGACATCTGCAGAATATTCCACCCAGTAACAACACAATATACGTTTTTCTCAGCAGCACATGGAACATTTTCTATAATAGACCACATCTTAGGCCATAAAACAAACCTGGACAGATTCAGAAACACTGAAATTATTCCATGCACACTCTCAGACCATAAAGGCATCAAATTGGAGCAGAACACATATCTCCACCAACGAAAACCCTGTAACTCATGGAGACTGAACAACACATTGTTGAATCAAAAACAATGGGTAATCGAAGAGATCAGAACAGATATCCAACTGTTTATGAAATTTAACAATAAGGAGCACACAAATATCAACTCCTTAGAGACACAACAAAGGCAGTACTCAGAGGAAAATTTATAGTGCTGAGTGCCTACAACAGCAAGTTGGAAAAATGGCAAATCAACTAGTTAATGTCTCACTTTAACCTCCTGGAAAAAGAGCAACAAACCATCCCTAAACCCATTAGGAGAAAGCAAATTATTAAAATCAAAGCAGAATTAAAAGATTTGGAATAAAAAAAAACTATAGAATCAACAAAACAAGGAGATGGTTCTTTGAAAGAATTAACAAAATTGACAAGCCCTTAGCAAATCTTACCAAAAAAAACAAGAGAGCATATCGAAATAAACAAAATCGCAGATGAAAATGGTAATATCACCACAGAAGTTACCAAGATGCAGAATAACATGGGGGAATACTTCTGAAAACGTTACGCCAAGAAATTTGAGAACCTAGAAGAAATGGATGAATTCCTAGACAATATTAACATACCCACACTGAACCAAGAAGAGCTAACTCAACTCAACAGGCCTATTTCAAGCTCTGAAATAGAAATGGAAATTAGACAACTTCCACTTAAAAAGAGCCCAGGGCCAGATGGATTCACAGCTGAATTCTATAAGGTCTTCAAAGCAGAGCTCACACCAATACTCCTCAAGCTCTTCAACGAAATTGAAAATGAAGGTTGTTTACCAAACTCATTCTGTGAAGCCAGTATATCCCTGATCCCCAAACCAGATAGAGATTCATCAAAGAAAGAGAACTATAGACCCATTTCTTTGATGAACATCGATGCAAAACTTCTCAACAAAATACTGGCCAACCGTCTACAACAACTCATCAAAAAATTATAAACTATGATCAAACTGGATTCATCACAGGGAGGCAAAGCTGGTTCAACATACACAAATCAATTAATATAATTCAACACATCAACAGGAGCAAGGACAAAAATCACATGATCTTCGCAATAGATGCGGAAAAGGCATTTGACAAGATTCAAAACCTCTTTATGTTAAAAGATGTGGAGAAACTAGGACTCCATGGAACATTTCTCAATGTAATAAAGGCTGTGTATGAGAAACCCACTGCTAGTATTATACTTAATGGTGAAAATCTAAAGCCATTCCCTCTAAAATCAGGAATGAGACAAGGATGCCCACTCTCTCCACTCCTTTCTAACATAGTACTAAATTTCCTAGGCAGTGCAATAAGGCAAGAAGCAAGCATAAAGGGGACCCAAGTAGGGAAAGAGGAAATAAAACTATCCCTCTTTGCAGATGACATGATTCTGTATTTAAAGAATCCTATAGACTCTACTCCCAAGCTCCTTGAGCTGATTCAAAGCTTTGGAAGGGTAGCAGGCCATAAAATCAACCCTCACAAATCAACTGCCTTCCTTTACGCCAATAGTGAGAGGAATGAGGCAATAATCAGGAAAGAAACTCCTTTCACAATAGCCTCAAAGAAAATAAAGTACCTAGGAATTAGCTTAACTAAGAATGTAAAGGACCGTTTAGATGAAAACTTTAAAACCCTAAAAAAGGAAATTAAAGCAGAACTAAGGAAATGGAAAAACCTCCCATGCTCCTGGATTGGAAGAATCAACATTGTGAAAATGAGAATCTTGCCAAGGGCTATCTACAAATTCAATTCAATACCCATCAACATCCCAATGTCATTCTTTAAAGAAACAGAAGAGGCAACTCAAAATTTCATATGGAATAATAAAAGACCCCGTATAGCAAAAACACTTCTTAGCAGAAAGAACAGCGCTGGAGGAATTTCAATTCCAAACTTTAGACTATTACAGAGCTATAATCTCAAAACAGCTTGGTACTGGCACAAGAACAGGCCTGAAGTCCAATGGAATAGAACTGTGGACGCAGATATTAAACCACAGACCTATGGCCACCTAATCTTTGACAAGGGAGCCAAAAAATAGAATGGAAGAAAGATAGCCTCTTCAAAAAGTTGTGCTGGCAGAACTGGTTAAGCACCAGCAGAAAACTAAAGTTGGATCCTTCTTTGTCACCTTGCATTAGAATTAACTCCAAATGGATCAAAGACCTGGAGGTAAAACCTGACACATTGAAAAGTTTACAGGAAGGAATAGGAGATACACTAGGCCTTCTTGGCACAGGTCGAAACTTGCTTAATAAGGACCAAGAATCACAACAAATCAGAGAAAGGCTGGATAAGTGGGACTGCATTAAATTGCAAAGCTTTCATATGGCAACGGATATAGCTACTAAACTAATCAGGAAGCCTACAGAGTGAGAGAAGATCTTCACCAACCAAACAACGGACAAAGGCCTCATATCTAAAATATATCAACAACTCAAAAAATTGAATCACTCCAAAACTAACCTCCAAAGTAACACCCATCCCATTAAAAAATCGGCCAAAGACTTAAAGAGAATCTTCTCTGAAGAAGAAACAAAAATGGCCTATAGACACATGAAGAAATGCTCAAAATCTCTGGTCATAAAAGAATTGCATATCAAAAGAACTCTAAGATTCCACCTCACTCCACTTAGAATGGCCAGGATCAGGAAAACGAATGACAACAGATGCTGGAGGGGATGTGGCCAGGAGGGATCACTACTACACTGTTGGTGGGAGTGCTAACTCGTTCAACCACTATGGAAAGCAGTGTGGCAGTGCCTCAAAAGGCTAAACATAGAACTCCTCTGTGACCCAGCAATTCCACTACTTGGCATTTACCCAACAATACAGAAACAAGGGCATACTAAACCCACTAGCACAACAATGTTCATTGCAGCGCTATTCACCATAGCAAAGATATGGAACCAACCCAGATGTCCCTCAGTTGATGAGTGGATCAACAAGTTGTGGTATTTGTACACAATGGAATTCTATGCTGCTGTCAGAAAGAATGACATCACCCCATTTGTTAGGATATGGAAAGACTTAGAAAAAATCATATTAAGTGAAGTAAGCCAGACTCAAAGGAATTTAGACTCAGTGGTTTCCCTCATTCGTCATAATCAGTAGAAACCTTGGGCTCTACTAGCAGAGATTTGCAATAGAGCAAAAGGCCATATATAAGGCCATATAATGTGAAGCTAATTGAAAGGACCTCCAGGATATTGAAACAAAAGCCATATAATGAATGATTGTTGTCCCTAAGGTACTATGTTGTCTCTCATCTCCTTTGCTGTCCCTTGGTTATCCCATATTGGTATAGTATCTCACTTTGTTATCTGATATATTGAATTTATTTGTATTTGGATATTTGAAATTTGATAGGGAAGGGGGGAAAACCAAGACGGGTGGGGGGTGTGGGGTTGGAGGGAAATGGGTACCAAGACATGTGAAAGGGTATCAATGTATGTGAATTAATGCACCTTCTACCTGGCAAATATCATGTAACCCTTTTACTAATTAGAATAAAAAATGAAAAAAAAGGAAGTTGTAGTGTATGGGGATGATGATGGGGTCAAATACATTTCTTCTTAGAAATTTACCTCATCTGGTTGCCCTGGATTTTCCTGGCCTTCTTCTTAGAGAAAGGCCTGTTATACTGGATTTGTGGCTTGGCAAAGATCTAGCATGTACATCCTCGAGTAAGACATCCACAACTTCCATGCCTGAGACTCGAGTTTCCTGAACTTTGGCAACAGCACAGCAACATCTTTCTTCCTCCTGAGCCACAGGCCAAGTGAGCTGGCTTGAGCTGGTTGTTAGTTACAGTGGCTTGGTTACCAGGGTTCCATATTCTGTTCCATTGTGAGGGAGGCAGGGTCACCTTTCAGGGCCCAATGACCAAAGATCCTTGCTCACAGAAGACCTCACCAAAGACATAGTGGAGGCTGAATCTCTCCTCCAATCTCACAATATACATGTGGATGTAGTAAACAGCACACCTTATTTGTCCATTCCCAATGTCTTCCACTAGGCCCAACAACCAGTCTTTTCTCAGGCTCAAGGAGCCTTTCTTCGGTAAGATCCAAACTTAAGGGTCAATATTGCCCTCATCCTTTACAAAACATTTGCTTCACAGTTCCTTCTCTGCCTGCATTTTGCCCCGTGTTGAATTGTTTTTTTTGTTTTTGCTAGTCTTCTGACTTGACCTCAGAGTGTGAACATTGTTCTTGGGCTTTCTTTAGGCTTTAGCTGTCCCACCGTGCCACAGCACCACTTGCAGCGTTTTCTATGTATGTGGTAATGAGGAATCAAACCTGAGTCTTTTTGCTTGGTAGCCAAGGACTCTACCACCAGGTCAAACACACAGGGCATCTTGCACATTTTTTGACGTCAATCTACTAGGATATTATTAGGTTTCTGTATCCTAATCAATTTTTCCTCATGATTAGCTTTGCTGTCATGTGTAAAAAATGCAAGAGGGAAAAACACAGAAAAATTAGTGAAATTTAAAAAAAAGCATTACACACATAGATAAGTGTTCATTCTTTGTAGGAGAAAGGATATTTTGATATGATGATGATGACTTTATAATTACTATGTCAGGGTTGAGAGTTTGGCATAGTGGTAGAGTGCTTGCCTAGCATCCATGAAGATCTGGGTTTGATTGCTCAGTATCACATAGATAGAAAATCTAGATGTGGCACTGTGGCTCAAGTGGCAGAGGGCTAGACTTGAGAAAACCCAAGGACAGTGCTCAGGCCCTGAATTCAAGCCCCAAGACTGGCAGAAAGATAAAAGAAAATGAAAATGCTTTTTATGAGCTAATTCACTCACAGCATTGGCTTCTGAAATCTTCGCTTCTGCATCTTGTGAAATACCCCTTTCCCTCAACGTAGACAAGAAATTAGATCCATCCCATGGTCCACTGTGGAGCCCCTGGTTGGGCTAAGAGCTAGTCGTGCAGAAACACATAAGTTTTATTCTAATACTTTCCAAACTTTGTACTCAAATATGCTACCTACTTACCAACTTAGGTCAGTTATCCTTATGCTATACCTTTTCTTCATGACTACAATATTCTTACACTCCTACGTTAATCCTCTTGTACCTCCCCTGACCTCTCTCATTCTTTTTTTCTATCTCTGGACCTCTGCTCGTCTTTCAACCCTTATACTGCACGGATCTACACTTGATGGCTGTTGAGCAATATTGTATATGTAGGTGGTTAATTATTCTCTAGGCTCAGAGATTGGATTGAGAGGCTTATTGTTTTGGGTATAAATCGCTTATCAGTCCTTGTATTAGACTGGTCTGTAAGTGCACAAAAAGAAAGAGTGATAATACCAATCAAAACTTGTGAACATCTAGTGTCTGCCAGCTTCAGAGGTCTAGGTTGGTTATATCTGAAAAACTATAATCGTATTTAGTAGTAATCTTGCTCCCATTTTCAAATGGGCAGAACCAGAAACTCAAGAAAAATGTCAAATCAAGAAACAACATCCCCCACCCAATGTAATCAGACAATGGAACAGTCACTCGCACACCTAGAGGAGAGTCTTCCAAGTGCTAAACAAATGCAATTGATAAACATCATTAATGGAAAATGTGAAAATATAAAGAAAGAGATAATGGAGGAAGCCATAGCTGAACAAGAGGAAAGCAAAAACAAGGTGATAATGAAAGAGAAGAAGCCATAAAGGAGGCCATAACAAAGGTTTTTCAAAGAAAGATGGATGAATTCATAGAATTCACAAGTAAAAACGTGACCAAACTCCAGCAAATGTCCAAAGAAAATAAAGCTACTGAGCTAACCACTCAAAAGGAAATCAAGGAGATAAAGAAATCCATACATGATCTAAAACAAGAGATGCAAGGCATCAAAAGTGAGCAATTAGAAGCAAGGGAGATGAAAAATAAAGTAGATAGCTTTGATAGCAGGTTAGACAATGCAGAGGAGAGGATTTC